>NC_048586.1:3222500-3467500 GCF_013265735.2 Oncorhynchus mykiss | reverse complement strand
GCATACACTGTTTCCCTAGGTTGCGAATCCAGCTAGCTAGGTAGCTACCTACCAGCTAGCTGAATCCCAGAGGTAGGGGAAAAGTGTATGCTGGAACATTGTCGCAGGAGGCAAAGTTTGGTTTCCCTTTAAGAGTGGTCCAGTTGGTAGAGCACAGTGCTCGCAACACTAGGGTTGTGGGTTAGATGCCCATGGGGGACCAGAACAAAAATGGTTCATTAAGTCTGCTAAATGACTAAAATGTCAAATTTGGACATTTACTTTATTATGTACAGGTAGCTACTATGGAAATGTAAACGTCAAGTCAGTAGCTAGTTATCCTAGTTGCGATCGAATGAGGAATGAGGTGGGTAGATAACTAAGTGTGTCATTGCAGTGTAACCGATATGAAATGGCTAGCTAGTTAGCGGTGGTGCGCGCTAATAGCGTTTCAATCGGGTGACGTCACTCGCTCTGAGACCTTGAAGTAGTTGTTCCCCTTGCTCTGCAAGGGCCGCGGCTTTTGTGGCGCGATGGGTAACGATGCTTCGAGGGTGGCTGTTGTTGATGTGTGCAGAGGGTCCCTGGGTCGGGGCGAGGGGACGGACGAAAGCTAAACTGTTACAGTAGCAAAGTATTTATAAACTACAAATCAGGTCTCTTATATGTTTTGTTCATTTTTGTTCTATGATCTATACAATAGACTATGACTGATTTTGTCCCAATAGGCCTGTCATATTCCCACATTATTTTACCTAAATACCTTTAGGCCTACCTATAGAAACATTTAAAAACAACTTTGCACCTTTGTCCAGATTAACAAGAGTAGCCACAAGGGTGTTTAGCGTCATCCACAAGGGTGTTTAGCGTCATCCACAAGGGTGTTTAGCGTCATCCACAAGGGTGTTTAGCATCAGCCACAAGGGTGTTTAGCGTCATCCACAAGGGTGTTTAGCGTCATCCACAAGGGTGTTTAGCGTCATCCACAAGGGTGTTTAGCATCAGCCACAAGGGTGTTTAGCGTCATCCACAAGGGTGTTTAGCATCATCCACAAGGGTGTTTAGCATCATCCACAAGGGTGTTTAGCGTCATCCACAAGGGTGTTTAGCGTCATCCACAAGGGTGTTTAGCATCATCCACAAGGGTGTTTAGCATCATCCACAAGGGTGTTTAGCGTCATCCACAGGGGTGTTTAGCGTCATCCACAAGGGTGTTTAGCATCATCCACAAGGGTGTTTAGCGTCAACTTACAAGGGTGTTTAGCATCATCCACAAGGGTGTTTAGCGTCATCCACAAGGGTGTTTAGCGTCATCCACAAGGGTGTTTAGCGTCATCCACAGGGGTGTTTAGCGTCATCCACAAGGGTGTTTAGCATCATCCACAAGGGTGTTTAGCGTCAACTTACAAGGGTGTTTAGCATCATCCACAAGGGTGTTTAGCGTCATCCACAAGGGTGTTTAGCGTCATCCACAAGGGTGTTTAGCGTCATCCACAGTGGCTCTGCAAGTGTGGAGAGGACGTTCTCTGCTGCTGACCTGCTCTCCAGGCACCATGAAGCCACAGACTGGCCAAACTCGGATTTCTAAAAATGAATTCTAAAAATTCAATGTCACTAATAAGACATTTTTCATTTAATTTGTATTTAATTCTAAGTAAGTCACAGCCTATATGTGCAATTTAAAGGCTATAATTATTGAAACAATGTTGTTTAAATGCTATGCGCATTCTATCCCTACCAGCTTATTGTGTCGCACTCCGAAATGCTTCACAATGTATTGATTTGTAGGCTATAGCCTTGAAGTAATATAATTAATATAGCCTAAATCATTCATATTCGTTCCTTCTTAGGCTCCCTGTCTGGCTCCTGATCTATTTAGAGTGTTAAATGCTGTTTAATATGACATGTAGCCTATTTGAAATGGTGTTCAAATCCACATGGTTTGGTTTCAATACTTCAAAACCAAATGGGAGGTCCAGGTAGTCACAACAATAGATGGGTGTTGGTTAAGATGTGGAGCTAATTTGAAGTTTATTTTTCCTGTGAGTGCAGTGGGGTTTTAGTGGAGCAGTTGGAAAGGACATGGAGCACCGGAGCTTGCACACTGTTCCAAGAGCTCAACTCAGCTCGCATGCTCTGGAACTAGCACACACAATCATACACGCTTGCACACACACACACACACACACTCTCCCTCTCTCTCACTATACATACAGTATACATTTCATTAATACATACCATTTTCATACAGTCTTCACATATCCTTGCCCTCATTTCAACTCATTCTCTGGTGTCTCTTTACGTTTATGCCCCGTCTCCTCTCCTCTCCTCTCCTCTCCTCTCCTCTCCTCTCCTCTCCTCTCCTCGGTAATCAGTGAAGCCCCTTCATCTGCACCCACCATTGACACGACTTTTAAACACATGAGAACAGGTTGGCGTTGCAAATGCAGCCCAGCGTTTTGGAAGATGACCTTTTTCCATGGATTAATAGGCTTTATGCTGGCAGCATTAATAAACCATTTCTTTCGTTTCCTCTCTCTCTCTGTGGTAGTGAGCGAACGCTCTGCATATTAATGCTGGTCCATTCCTTCTACCGGTCCCCTCTCCCCTACACTTACTCTACACCAGCTGTCCCCATAAGAGAACCTTTTGAGGAACCCTTTTTTGGTTCCTGGTAGAACCCTTTTGGTTTCTATGTAGAACCCTTTCTACAGAGGGTTCTACATGGAACCCATAAAGGGTTTTTACCAGGAAACAAAACAGTCATGGACTGTTCTCTCTGCTACTGCTTGGCAAGTGGTACCAATGCACCAAGTCTGGAAGCAAAAAGACCCTGAACATCTTTTACCCCCAAACCATAAGGCAGCTAAAGAGTTAACCAAGTAGCTGCCTGGACTATCTGCATAGTTTTCTAAAATGGCCCCGGAAGAAATGGCAGCAGTTTTACGGGTGCCCAGACAATTGTGCTACTATGTGGGGTTTTTTTTTGCATTATTTTTAACTTAATTTGTACATAATGTTTCTGCAACCGTATCTTACGGCAAAAAAAAAGAGCTTCACTTGAACCATATCTACATGTACATACTACCTCAATCAGCCTGACTAACCGGTGCCTGTATGTAGCCTCGCTACTTTTATAGCCTCGCTACTGTATACAGCCTGTCTTTTTAGGGTTGTTTTATTTCTTTACCTACCAATTGTTCATCTAATACCTTTTTTTTGCACTATTGGTTGGAGCCTGTAAGTAAGCATTTCACTGTAATGTCTACTACACCTGTTGTATTCAGCACATCTTTGATTTGATTTGACCCTTTTTGCACAAACTCTTTTGACTCACATAGCTGCTGCTACTGTTTGTTATCTATCCTTTTGCCTAGTCACTTTACCCCTACCTATATGTACATACAGTATCTACCACAATTGCCTTGTACCCCTGCACATCAACTCAGTACTGGTACTCTGTGTATATAGAGTGCCTTCAGAAAGTATTCACACCCCTTGACTTTTTCCACATTTTGTTGTGTTATAGCCAGAATTTAAAATTGATTATTCAAAATTAGATTTTGTGTCACACACAATACTCCATAATGTCAAAGTGAAATTATGTTCTTAGAATTTTTTACAATTGAATTACAAATGAAAAGATGAAGTGTCTTTAGCCAATAGGTATTCAACCCTTGCAGTGAAGCCGCTCAACAACTACATCATACCAGTCATCCAACAGATTCCCATTCAGAGCGACACACAGAAGCATCCAGGGTCAATGCCCTGCTCAAGGGGCACGTTGACAGATCTACCACCAGGCCAAAAAACGTGAACCCGAACCCTCCAAGATCCCCCCACAGTTCCCCAATAGCTGTCCCTCAACCATTTGAGACCCGTTCCACAACCCCCCCCCCCCCCCCCCCCCCCCAAATATTTTTTTAAATAAAAAAATACAATTAATTCCATTCCCCACCCCAAGAATCCCCCCAATGCACCAACAACCATGAAAAAAGACCTACAGAGAAAAAAGAAAAAGACAGGAGAAAACAGCAAACAAAAATTACATTAAAAAATGACATTAAATTAAACAAAGGACATCAAGGACAACTAAAATCATAACAGAAAAGCCAACTGTATATATTTGTGTGCATGTCTGGCACTATTACATGTATGTGTGTGTTCTTGTACGCGTTTATTTGAATGAGAGTGTGTGTATATGCATGCGTACAAATCCACAGATTGTGAGTTGAAGATAAATCATTTTACTAAGAGTATTAGTATATTAGTAATTGACTGACCCGTTCTCTCCAGAATTCCTAACAGTACTATTTCTAGGGTCAATTTTAGATCTATGCTATGCATTTTCAGCCATTCCTGAACCTGAGACCAGAAACAGGCTACCTGAGGGCAATACCAAAATAAATGGTCTATTGATTCTGTATCCTCACAACAAAATATGCAAAGCTTTGATGATTTTATGCCCCAAATATTCACCATTTTGTTGGTGGCAAGAATTCTATATAATAATTTTAGCTGAAAAGCACGAAGTCTTGAATCTTGCGTTGTTTAATATATCAATTCATACACCCTACACTGTACCATGGAATCGGTACATAAAAAATCTATTCCCAACTATTTCGCAATCTGTATGGCACAGTTGTCAACATCCTGGTCCTCAAATGAAACTGGTATACGGTCTTATTTATGCTATTTTTATACTTCCGCCAGTTTTGATCCTTTATATTGGGCAGACAGACCAGTTCCCTACCTCCTCCCGCTGCCACCTGCCTCCTCCATTTTTGGGGAAATGCTGTAATCAATTGGTTGTACTCTTGGATTGATCAGACCTTTCCGTACAATTCTGATAACTCCATGAAGGACATAGCTCTATCATTCCAAATAACAATATAATTTAAGAACAAAATAGCCTTTTCAAACATCTTTCCCATAAATACAGGTATTTTATCAACCAGCACATTTGAGTTCAGCCATAATATTTGTTGTTAACAAACTACAGTTTTGGCAAGTCGGTTAGGACTTCTACTTTGTGTATGACACAAGTACATTTTCCAACAATTGTTTACACACAGATTATTTCACTTATAATTCACTTTATCACAAATCCAATGAGTCAGAAGTTAAAAAATTCCAGAAAATGATGCCATGGCTGTAGAAGCTTTTGATAGGCTAATTGACAATATTCAAGTCAATTGGAGGTGTACCTGTGGATGTATTTCAAGGCCTACCTTCAAACTCAGTGCCTCTTTGCTTGACATCATGGGAAAATCAAAAGAAATCAGCCAAGACCTCAGAAATACATTTTAGACCTCCACAAGTCTAGTTCATCTCCACAAGTCTGGTTGTGTCTCCTAGAGATTAAAGTACTTTGATGTTGGAAAAGTGCAAATCAATCCCAGAACAACAGCAAAGTACCAAAATCCACAGTAAAACGAGTCCTATATCGACATAACCTGAAAGGCATTCAGCAAGGAAGAAGCCACTACTCCAAAACCATCATAAAAAAGCCAGACTACGGTTTGCAACTGCACATGGTGACAAATATCGTACTTTTTGGAGAAATGTCCTCTGGTCTGATGAAACAAAAATAGAACTGTTTGGCCATAATGACCATCGTTATGTTTGGAGGAAAAAGGAGGAGGCTTGCAAACCAAAGATCACCATCCCAACCGTGAAGCACAGGGGTGGCAGCATCATGTTGTGGGGGTGCTTTGCTGCAAGAGGGACTGGTGCACTTCACAAAATAGATGTCATCATGAGGAAGGAAAATGACATGGATATATTGAAGCAATATCTCAAGACATCAGTCAAGAAGTTAAAACTTGGTCGCAAATGGGTCTTCCAAATGGACAATGACCCCAAGCATACTTCCAAAGTTGTGGCAAAATGGCTTAAGGACAACAAAGTCAAGATATTGGAGTGGCCATCACAAAGCCCTGACCTCATCCTATAGAAAATCTTTGGGCAGAACTGAAGCGTGTGCGAGCAAGGAGGTCTACAAACCTGACTCAGTTACACCAGCTCTGTCAGGAGGAATGGACCAAAACTCACCCAACTTGTGGAAGCTTGTGGAAGGCTACCCGAAATGTTTGACCCAAGTTAAACAATTTCAAGGCAATGCTACCAAATACTAATTGAGTGTATGTAAACTTCTGACCCACTGGGAATGTGATGAAAGAAATAAAAGCTGAAATAAATAATTATCTCTACTATTATTCTGACATTTCCCATTCTTAAAATAAAGTGGTGATCCTAACTGACCTAAAACAGGGAATCTTTACTAGGATTAAATGTCAGAAATTGTGAAACTGAGTTTAAATGTATTTAAACTTGTATGTATGTAAACTTCCGACTTCAACTATATGTAAACTTACTCCTTGTTTTCAATGCTGATTTGAATGTCATGAAGAAAACTGAGAAGTGTCAAAGATTTTTTTTCCAACATCCTTTCTGAATTTAATCCTTGAAGTAATTATCTAGTTTTTCAAACGTTTGTGTAATCTGATTACAATATTTTTGCTTTTAACGTAAGGGATTACAATTACCGTTTTTTTGTAATCCCTTACATGTAATGGAATACATGTTGTCCGTTACTCCCCATCCCTGCTTGTCGGTATGTTTGTAAATTAGCATTTGACTGTTAGTCTGCACCAGTTGCATACGAAGGATGTGACAAATACAATTTGATTTGGTTCTCCTCCTGTATGGGGACAGCCTTTTTCTTCGTGCTTATTTATCTTTCTGTTTCTCTCTTTCCCTCTCTATATCTCCCCATTTTCTCTTTCACTCTTTCTCCCAACTCTCTATTTTTCTCTCTCGCTCTCTCTCTCTATATATATATATATGACTCTCTTTCTCCCCCCCCCCCTCTCTCTCTCATTCATTCTGTGGTGAGTGGAGTGATTATGTTGGTCTGAGCGGTGCTGGCCCTCTGTCTGTGGCCAAGGTCAATTATGGCTGCCCATTTAGAGCGCTGCGAATCAGGGTGCCGGGGAGTCACTGATGTGGAGAGGCAGGCAGGAGGATTGAGAGGGGAGAAAAATCAACTGTTGTGTGCCTCAGAAATGATTCGATTTGCCGCGGGTGTAGAGGGGTGTGCCCCGACCTCATAACTCTCTGCCAATGTCACCCTTCTCTTTCTAAACATGATCTCAAATTCAGGTGGATCTCAGCTAGCATCGTACAGTGTACCCCGTGGGAGTACATGTATTTTCCCTGCTGAAGTTGTAGAGTACTAGCCAAACAGTATTTGAGCTGTTAATTGGCCTTAGATAATTAATAGCAAATGTTTCATCTGTGCCATCATTGGCTGCCCCTAAAAAAAACTGCCACAGCCCACCTACCTTGGAATGAATTTTGAAATGTATCAAACCATAATCTGTATCTTTAACGTTTTGAAAGGGAATATGTCAAGTGTTGATCACAGGAGACATTTAATGCATTTACCCCCAAAAAAACGAATCTGTTTCACTTGCCTCCAGTGTGGGTCCCTCATGTTCCTATTTATGTTGTTATAGGGAATGACCACCACCGGTCCTTTTCTTTAAGAGCATATCACTATTCTGGAGAAAGCCCGTCTCTGTTGCCATAGCAACTGAGTGCAAAGGTATGTGCCATGTTCTGCCCCCCCACCACAAAAAAAATAGAAAACAGAAGAAAAAAAGAGAGAAGAGGAGAAGGGCCTGTCAAGGAAAGCACGGAGCCAGTAGCTGACAGTGTGGACCAGAGGTTGTCTCTCCTTAATAAAGTTTGTACGCTGCAGCTCAAAGTCAAGACAGCCCCTGACACAGACTCATCACCTCATGGCTCATTTACAGGTTGTGGAGGTGACATTTAGTAGAGCTTTCTATTACGCCCTCAGATATCGACCAAACCCACCAGACACAACCACACACACTGCAAGCAATAAACTGGGAGAGCGTGCCGTTTACACCTCTTCACCTGAAAAACAAGATGGATGTGCATGCCAACACCTTGACTGATGTATTAAATACCACAACAATTAAATTATATATTTCTGTATTTCTATGTCTCTATCCTCAACTTAATTTGTGAATTTGTCAGTCTTCTCCGAAGCAATTTGGCACCGACGTTTCATATTTGTGAACACAATGTTATTATGGCCAGCTGAAGTGAACATCAATATTTTCTATCCAAGATTCAAAGAAGGCATCAGAAATGAGGAGGGTGACGATGGCTTAGTTTCAGACTGTGATTTTTAAGCATCCCCTCATGAATTTAATGAACATGTTTTAAAAACAGAAAAGAGGACGTATGTCTGTTTGGCTTTGTTCACTTTCCCATTACAATCATCTGAAAAAACAACTGTGATGAACGGAAGACAACAGAGAAGCATTAAAAAGCTCTATTGAAGCTGGAGATTGAGATGCAATCAGCGCCCGAAGAGGAGACGTTTGACTGCCTCGGAGTCATCTTCAAACCACTATGATTATCGGTGACTGACAGTGTTTGTACCCAAGAAAACTTCTTTCCCCCCACTCTCCCCAAGTCACTCAAATCTGGGAACCTAGTTATATGAATGTATTTGCGTCCAAGAAACCTTCTCACTGACTTTGTTCAGCCGCTCTCGGGTGGTTGAAGAATCGTACGGTGTAAGTAATCAGCGCTCAGCTCAACATGGCCTCACAAGCGATCTCGTTGATTACAGTGACCAGTCAACCAACAACGAGCCTTACCTGACGAGGAAGATGTGTAATTAATCACATAATTGAAGTGACTCTGGGAACCGTGAAGGTAAAAACCTATTTGGCTTTGTAATCGGCTCCGAGACATTAGTTTGGTTCTGAAAGCAACGCGTCAACACCGTTTTAAAAGACATGTTTTAAGGAGTGTATGGGATCTGGTCCAAAAAAAGAGACACTTGGAGTCAGTTGAGCATGTGAAACACCTGTTGCAAATGTGCTTATTGGTTGAATGGCACAGTCAAAAGTCACTGCTTCCTCTTGCATTCAGATCTGTTGTTTTGTTGTGTGGTACGGTACTCTCATATTGTCGTACTAATATAGATACGTACTGTTATGCTCCTTCCAATTGGTATCTCACCTCTTATAGGTATGAATATTATTTGACACTGTGGATTTATCCTTTGGCTGCATAGGATGAAGCCATGGAGCTTTTACTCACACTATTGCAAAGTGGTCAGTATTGTAAAAGGCTGTTAATTCCCAACAATTTACCTGACTAAACAAAATTAAGGGCTGATTCAATCCGTATTGCGGAAGATAAGCCCTATTGCGTGATTGAAATTCAAAGCTAATTACAGATTGAGCCAACAAATGCAGCGTTTACCATAAATGCAGTCTCCACAAATGGGGCCACATTGCCTTTAAATGTAAATCGTGCTATAGTGCTGATCTTCAGAGATATGGAATGAATCTAGGCCTAAATCAATACTCACTCCAATTAACTTCTACCTCAATCCATTATATTTTTGAAAAGCTGTGTAGCTGATCTGTCCTGAGTCCTGTCAGTACAGTACAGCGTGTTAAAAACTGTGCTTTCCCCCGATACCCCTGGAAACGGGAAGATGCGGGCACTGCCTCTCTGACATCTTGCACATGATAAGCGGTCCTTTGGAAGGAGACTGCTGACACGCCATGAATCTGAGGACGCGCGTCGCCAAATGAGGATGGAATCCTGCCTCATGTAATTCAGAGAGTATTTTTTTCATATTAAACATGCCTCCGAGCCCCGATTGCTTAGATCATAATCTCTTGAAGGGATAGTTCACCCAAATTACAAGATGACACATTGGTAAGCAGTCTATGGACAAGGTATGAAAGCAATCCATGCTTTGTGTTTATTTTCTTTGCAATGTTTCCAAATACTGTTTTAGCATTTGTGGCACGAATCCCATTCAAGTCATAGTACTGATATTAGCATTTGTCAGGCATCATAAAGTGTTTTTTTTTTTTGCACATGACCTGCCGTTGCGACAATAACCAGCCAAAGATGTAAAGGGATAGTGACAGGAAATGAGCATTGCATCTATGTGCTACTTTAGAGGGAACCTAACGCAGCAGCCTTAAAATAAACGCCTGAAACTAGATCTCCTACATACTGGTGTCGACGAGAAGGAAAAAAAACTGTCGGGGGAGGTGATCTTCTTCTCTTCAACCACCAATCCAGTGAATGTGGAGGAGTTAAGATGGAGCTGAAGTCTCTTGCTTGGGCTATGCGTTTTCAGGTTGTTTAACTAACATAAGTACCAGTGGAAAGCCCATCCAGAGAAAAAGCGCTTCACTCTCAGTTATTGCACCCACTGTGTGATTCCATTTGCGTCAATATGATTGGCAAGACAGTTTGGGCTGCAGAAACTCCTGCGTGGCACACAATGCTGTGCTGACTTCAGTGCGGCATCACAAACTTTCAATGCCAAATCAAACGCCAAAATTAATTCAAAAGCTACTGGCTGCGAATATCGTCCGGTCCCGACCCATGTTTTAACTCTCCTCGTCCGTGCCTGCGGGCCTTCGTTAAGTTTTCAATGCCGTTCGAGAATCTTAACAGATTATTACAGCATAGGTGTGACGACCTTTGCATGTTATCTTGCATATATGATTACATAAGAAGACATTTATGGTTACAGTTACCTCAAAATGTGTTACTAATTTTACGGTTGAATCTTACATTAGTTTGTAACATAGCCTTAACTTTAGGCTATTTACTGTATTACAAAAGCAGTTTGTGCTCAGTAGGTAGTTGGCTAGCCTTAGCAATTCAAAAGACACAGTTAGCTAGATAGCTAGTGCTAGTAAAATCATATATTGAGTCGAACTGTTTCTAATACCGATGCTGACATTCATGCTTAGATGACCGCCGAATCGAACCACAGAGAACTCAAGAAACGAAGATGTATGTTTAAAAATTGAAGCCCACATACTGGTAGTTTCTAGCATTCATGAGAGTGAGACATTCAGAAATGTCATTATAGTTTAGTCAAAGTGTATTGTATAATTCACTGGTCAACATTACTCATTGAGTCAACTTCTCAACATTTTCTGACTAGTTGACTAAACCATGTTATCTCAACATTTTGAGTTGAATCAACTATTTTTCAGTTGAATTGACTTTGGAAAAATTAGCTGAAACAACTAAAAGGCTAAATACGTTTTTACAGTGTAGGATGGAAGTGTAAACACAGCCTATGAGTCCATTCCTCAGTGTTACAATCATGACACAAGGGATATACAGCATTAGCGCTACTAGCAGCTCTCGCTGACCAACTGAGCCGGTTAAGTTCCTCGGGTCTGTATGCAGTCAATGGAATCCCTCTGAGTGTTAAATTAAGGAGACTGGAAGCTCTCCCGATACAGCTACCAGCCTGTGCCTGCCTTACCTAATGCAATTTCCTCTGATTGAGCCAGTCATTAATAAGTCCCCCAAAGTGTCACTTAGTCGTCGTCATCGGCCCCGACTGGTTGTTAAGCCCCGACAAGAGCAATTTAACACAGTGCTAATAACCTGCTATTACTCGGTGATGGGATGCGTCGTCGGAACTACACACTCACCCCATAAATAATCCCCAGGGTGAAGCTGTGAGAGTTATGAGCAAACACCTAAACGGTGGAAAGACCACCTAATATTTATTAACTACATCAAGTCCCACTCATAAATGCCTAGCAAGAGGAAATAGCATGGAAGAAGATTAAACGTCAGAAAGAAATTGGGATTTGAGGGTCTCTTTTTGTGGCTCAGACCCGTTCAAATAATTTGCTGCTCTGGCTGGATAGGTGTAAGCTAGTAGTGGGGTCTCTTACATTGACCAATCATGTCAGCGATAAATAAACTCTAAGGAATGGAGGGAGGGAGAGAGGGTACATTTTGGAATTATTCAAACAGGGTCTTTGTTTGGGTGTGCTGAATAGGCTTTAAGTGAACTTCTCCAACCAGAACTCCTTGAAGCATGACCAGGCGTTTATTAATACGCCCCAATGAAAACCCCGATGTGGGGCAGATAATGTGGAAAGCTCTTTATTACCCTCATGTTCTCTTCAGTTTAATGAGATGGATGGGGGTAAAGCGGAGGGAGATGTGGTGTTCATTTGTCATTGACAAAAAGGGGTGTGTGAAAGATGATGAGGTCTTTGGATTAGCTACAAGGTTGTTTGCACAAAGTATTACAGATGTAACGAGTGTATTTTCATGACACTTTCTCGGGTGTTTGCTAGCACAACATACACACAGATATAATCCAGCTAGTGTAACAAATTGAGGCATCTAGGCATGTAATGTAGAACGGCACCGGAGGAGATGGCTGCCGTTTTACGGGCTCCTAAACAATTGTTACACAATTCAGGAAACTAGTCGTATGTCAAATGTCACAACTTCATAGGAGAGCCGTTTGAATGTAAAAAAAAAAAAAATGTTTTTACAAAATGCATTTTTTGGCAGAAATGCCTTCTCGAACATGTGAACTTTCATGTGCCTTAATATCAAACTTGTATGCTATCTGTAAATACGAATAAAATTTGTTCAATTACTAGCCTTGTTTGGTTAAACCACAGAAAAAGTGGCAACCTTCCCACTAGCCATGATTGGCTGAGATAATGAGAGGGCTGGACATGCCGAGAGAGGAGTTCGGATTGGTCTGCCACATTCAGGGCTTCTGAGCATTTCAGCTCGTCAGTCTGTGTTGGTAATCCTGCCGAACGTGGCTTTTTTATAAAAAAAACATATTGTGTAGTGGAGCTGCATAAAATTAGTCTTTGTGACTTCTGGATATGGCTACATGTTCAAACATGAATGATGTTCATATGCTTCATTGTTTTTTGCACAAAGGCTTTGTGTTTCAAATGACATCTTAATATATAGTACACTTCTCTTCCCAGAGCCATATGTGATAGTGAACCACATAGTAGTGAATCATATGGGGAATAGGGTGTTACCTTTACCTATGCTTCAAGACCCAAATGGAACATACATTATATTTCTTATAACAACAAGATACATCATGT
The DNA here is from genome assembly GCF_013265735.2 of Oncorhynchus mykiss. NCBI lineage: Eukaryota > Metazoa > Chordata > Actinopteri > Salmoniformes > Salmonidae > Oncorhynchus > Oncorhynchus mykiss. Next base: position 3,454,541 of record NC_048586.1, on the reverse strand, counting down.
TTTTAAGAACATGACTTTTTAAAGTTTTATTGTACAAATTATACATTACAATTGGGGATACAGGTGTGGAGAGGAGAGAGCGTTGGAAGCGTACCCAGCAAACTGGGAAAAATCCCATCAAATTTGCTAAGATTCCCATTAAGTTCTAGTTACGGTTTTGTCTAATAATTAGGACAACATCCCAAAAGCATTCAAATAATGTTTTTGATGAAAATGTTTTTCTTTTCGGGAAATGTTTTAAATTAAATATCCTTGGAATGTTCACCAAACATTCACTAAAATGTTGTGCGCAGCTGTAACAACCACCGCAGAACATTCCCCAAACATTCTCATGAGGTTTCCAGGTAAGGAACAGACTAAATGTGTTCTGGGAATGTTCTTGCAAGACAAACTTTGTATAATGATAAACACAACTGGACAGTTTTTGTGTTATGAGAACAATGTAACGAATGTTCTGGCAACTTTCACAGAACCAATTTTGGTTTACTGGGTAAACTATGGGATTGAACCCGGTCACTGATGGGGAGTTAAACATGTATTGAGAGCGGGGACCATTACCACTTAGCCATGGCTCTGCCACATAGACATGATACTTAACCTGTCTTCTGTCTTTGCAGGAACTCTTTACGGCAGAATGCAAGTTCAAAGAGTCTGTGTTTGAGAACTATTATGTGATCTACTCGTCGATGCTGTACAGGCAACAGGAATCAGGGAGAGCTTGGTTCCTGGGGCTCAACAAAGAGGGCCAAGCCATGAAGGGGAATCGAGTGAAGAAAACAAAACCAGCTGCTCACTTCCTGCCCAAGCCATTAGAAGGTATGCCAACACCACATTCTGAGTTTGATTTTTTATCTTCGTTATAAAATAACTGTTTCAGGGGCATTAGAGCAGTATAAGCAAGAGAGCAGCAAATATAGTTGTTGTTTTGTGATGAGTGGCAACATATTGAACTGAAAAGTAGGGCATTTATATCTGCTAGACTTCTTTCGAGGATAACCTTTGCAAAACACGTCTGTACCTTCTACTGTATATGAACCTTTCCTCCTGGCTGAAAGCTAGTAATTTACCAAAGTTTAACTTCTGTAATGTTGGTAACTAACAGGTAATCTATGGCAATCTATGGTAACTTTGGTAATTTATATTTTAATTTTAAAGAATGCATTCGTATATAGAATTATTACATATAAATAATATTTATTGCTGAAACCCTCATATTAAACAACAATGGTATTCACTAAGTTAATGGATTTTTATTTATGATAAAGTTTTATACTTTTGTCATTCTGTTTCTTATTTTAAAATCATCTTATTCGATTCTTTTATATAAACTGTTGTGTTGTGTCAGGTTGGCTAGATATTCTTTTAGTGGAGGACCGTTCTTGAAATACACTGGAAACTGTTGAGCGTGAAAAACCCAGCAGTGTTGCAGTTCTTGACACCAACCGGTGCGCCTGGCCCGTTCAAAGGAACTCCTTGTTTTGTCTCAAAACAACAACAAAGAACTTCTTTAACCTGTCTCCTCAACTTCATCTACACTGATTGAAATGGATTTAACAAGTGACATCAATCATAGCTTTCACCTGGATTTACCTGGTCAGTCTATGCCTATATGGCATGTCATGTCCATAATGCTTCGCACACTCAGTGTATTTTACACGTGACGAGGTCACACAGAGGACCAGAGATAATTACAGACACCTGTGATAATCCGAAGTACCCAAAAAAGGCGAAAGTTACAAACATTCTGGTAGTTTGCTGGTAAACTTCAAAAGTTTCCAGTAATATACCCTCCCTTTGCAACCCTACTACTTATTGTTGGTACCAAGTTTATGCCTCATGTCAGAGGTGTCAAACTTATTAAATGTATGGGCTACCGATGAGGCAGGGTTTATGTATATATCACCAGAATCTTACACAAGACATATACACATGTAAGCCATCACATGCCTGCAGGTTCACAATAGCACATTGCATCCTCCACACCCCTCGGAATGGCCATCCCACACCTACGCCCCTGTCACAGTAGTGTCTTTCGAGGGAACAAGTCTATCTTTACTGTTAATCCCACCCCGAGTAACCACCCACGGCTACACTGAAGGATGGTTATCTTCCCCTTGACGTATCATTTATATTTCTCATTCCCATCCATAATTCACAGGTTGGCATATAGCACAGAGGGGAAGGGACAAGCCCTGTCTTTGTGGCCATGAAATGTTGATGCTTTATGGTGCGTCTACACTCTCCTCCCCTCCCTGGCAGATTTGTGTCCATTATTTAAACATGGAAGCCTCCAGGAACCTGTACTGCACTGTCGTGACAGTGACACAGCTGCAGTGCAGGGAGCGTAAAGTGCAGGATCATTTGGGAGGTTCCCACTGCTCATTTTGCATAAAGGCTTTTGGCCAGATTCAGACTGGGGTCTGTAGAAAGGAGAGGAAGATATATACATGTTTTAAATTGAACCTTTACTTAACTACGGCAGCAGTCACAGGCTAAATAATGTGTTAGACACTTTTTTGGTCTTTTTCGCCCCCTTTTTGCCCCTTTTGGTGTGGTCTGGAATGATTTCCAAAAACAAATAGAAGTCTCTGCATCAACAAGACTTAAAACGGATTAAATCATTCATGCTAGCAGTCATTGGTGAAAAAGGAGCCATGTGGTTAGTTTTACAAGTTATTGGACTGAAAAGAGGAGAAATAAGACTTATTTTGCTCTGGATTTGACTAAATCTTCCCCCTCTCCTCCATTCTCTCCCTTTCTTTATTTTCTCTCTATTTTCTTACCCTCTCTATCTCTCTCTCTACCCGCTTCCTCTTTTTCCCTCTCACCCTTCCTTGCCTCCTTATCTCCTCCCTTCTCTTTATTATCTCTCTCCCTCACAGTTGCTATGTACAGAGAGCCATCGTTGCATGATGTAGGAGAGACCAAAGCGCCCAAAACAGCCGTTCCTCCCAGTAAAAGCACAACCGAGCCCCCAGTGATGAATGGAGGCAAACCAGTCAGCAAGCCTACTACTACTACTACTACTGCTACTGCTGCTAAGCCCCCCACATAGCCACAATTCACCTGGTGTGTGTGTGTGTGTGTGTGTGTGTGTGTGTGTCTGTGTCTGTGTGTGTGTGTGTGTGTGTGTGTGTGTGTGTGTGTGTGTGTGTGTGTGTGTGTGTGTGTGTGGCTGGAGGGAGGGAGGGAGGGACGTACATGATGGAGTCAGGGATTTTCCCTACCAGACTCCAAACCTGCACCCTCTTTCTTCTGTGGATTAGTTCCAGGCAATCTCTCGGTCCTTCCTTTCTTCTCCTCTCTCTCTTTCTTTCTCTTTAACTCATCAATGGGGGATCGATGCAGAAGGGTGGTCGCCTCCGCCCCCACCCCCCAAAACAGAAGGAAGAGTGACTCTGACAATGGAATCCGTAAAAATGATGTGTGTTTCACGGCCACATGTGATACCTTGCTTGCTGACGGTAACCCAAGACCACCCCCTCTACATATATGCCCTGTTGCAACAGTGTGTGTGATTAAGATCTATTTTCTATACCACAGTGCACCAGCTATGTTCTGGGGTAGATGCTTTACACACATAGTAAAAAAGAAAATGGACTGCTATCTTCTACTTTTTACAAGTATATTCCCGTCTCTTTCTCTTTCTATTCTCACATTTTTCTCTTTGTTGAGTAACTTAGAAAAAAGTACATTTTGCAGGGGCAGTGTGTGGTTTTGTAATACACGCATTCATGCCGATGTATACTCAACACACACAGACACATTGACACTGAAATACACTCTTCTTCCCATACACAACACATACACACACAAGAAATAAGATGCCATAAGGTTCCAGGGACTCATTTAGGAAGTCTGGTGTTAGGGAAGCGCTACAGATACGCACGCACGCACGCACGCACACACACACACACACACACACACACACACACACACACACACACACACACACACACACAGCATCTACGTCGAGGGGAGAGTCAGAGTCTCAGGCTGCGTGTTGCTTTTTTAGATCTCAATAAAGAAAGACTGGAGGACAGCTCACACAATCATAGCTGATGAAGTGCTAATTACCCCCACTGCAATCAATGCGAGGAGCCCACACACACATACAGACACAGATGTGCGTGTGTGTTGGAGAATGCTTTAACAAGTGGTGTACAGGTGTAAACATATCACAATCCGATCCCACCAGCGGTGAGCTCTGCCTCATCCGGTCGGGAAATAGGAACCTGAAATCTATTTTTCTTAAATTCTTATTTCTGAGCAAGGGCTCTAGGAATATCTATAGGCCTTGTAGGCCACAGTCCCTCACTCGCTGACTTGTCTGAATAACGGGCTAGGCTAGTGGCTCAGACTAAATGGTTCAAGCCCAACGGCGGCAGCCATTTTACATTCACATTTACTCGAGGTTTGGCTGCATCCCCATTTTGTTCAGGAAACTAAAGCATGGGCAAGGTTAGTATTGTGTTCTATTTTTGTTGCAGAAGCAATGCAAGAGATGGCTTATATTATAACATTTTCACTGTAAAAAAAAAAAAGATTATACTACATATTCTGAGATGTTACGAGAGGATTTTCTCCTAGCTCAGCATGAAGAGTCCAGTATCGCTCATCTTGGCCTACGTGCCTGTTTAGACCTTGATCCCCAGCATGCCAATACATATATCCAGTCACAACTGGGCCTAAGGTGTCCCACCCACCAAACACATCCAATAAAGACCTAGCAGAATATTCACTCAACAACCTTTACAGCTGACAGAGATTGATTCATAAAATGACCAAAGTATCCAAGAAGCCAGAACGATACCACAGTTGTTGCTGTGTAGTACAATGGCAACAGCAGTCGACTGCATTCTGATTTGATTTTCCTTTCTCCGATTTAGCTGTTTTTCCCACTGTGATTTACCACATGGTTCATTTTCACAAAAATAATCCCATTGACGAATCGATTCTCTGCTGGCCTTCTTGCTGAAGCTTTGAAAGGTCTTGATTGATGTCATTTTGGATCTTGTGTTCATATGAATCAAGGTTTTGGGATACCTAGAAACATTTACGTGCATGTTTTTCCACATAGGACTATGGCAGAGTTCCCCAACTGGCGGCCCGCGGGCCAAATTGTGGCTTTATTTGGCCCCCAAGTTTACTGAGCAAAAAAAAAATGTAATCTTTGTTGTTGGACATAAAAGACTGTAAAAACACCAGGAAATCAGCTCCGAGTGATTTTAATTTGGGAAATCTGTTATTAAGTATTCACCCGCATAAAAGATAGACACGTGATCACATACACATGTAAGCAAGGTTTGAATTATATCTGTTTGGGGCTTCTTGCAGTCTATTTGGAATTATGTTCCGGCGCCGCGGCTGAATCTAGTTGATGATCCCTGGACAATGGGACAAGGGAAAGGTACTGTTCAGACCAATGCTAGTGAGGAGTTGTTTGGAAATTGTTTGGGACTCGAATTAGCATGTTGTTAGGCACACTCCTACTTCCACTGGAGCTACTTCACCGCACTTTCTGTTCGGAGTCCTGATCTGATCACGGCTGTTAGCAATGTATCAACCATTATCTGAATCTATCTGCTGATTTAATTCTGAACTTGATTTACTGGATTCTATTGATAGCTAAGATTTAGAATGTTGATAAGTAGACTGAAGCTACTGTATGCTGCTAAAATTGGAAATATATTAAGAGATTTATTTGCTGATATAATTTTCCAGTTTATTGGGATTTTAAGCCCCTATTTTCTAGAGGATGTTGAAGCACATTTACTAGTTAGACTTAAAAACACTTGTCTGTACAAAGCTACATGGATGCTATTATAACAATGCCGTAATATACACAAAGGAGCTGAAATAATATTTTTTTTCTTTAGGGCGGGTGTCCCCTCCACATTACACCCTGGTTGCATCCCAAATGGCACCCTATTCCTTACATACTGCACTATGGGTCCTGGTCAAAAGAAGTGCACTAAATAGGGAATATGGTGCAATTTGGGATGCATGTCCAGTAATTTCCCTTCATCATAATGAACTCTACATGCTGGGCTACCCAAGCCCCTGCAGACCAGTTGACTGGTTTTTCGAAAGCTGAACTTTATTTTTGTAAATGACTGTGTAAATGTGCGTCTGTTTATCTCTCTAGCCGCCATCTTGTTTTTTTGTTGGTTTGTTTGTTTTGTTCCTACTGTATATGGGTCGTGCGTGATTGTTGTTTTCCTGATCCTTCCCTGAACAGTTTATTTTCAGTTTTCTCCCTCTGTCAACTAATTTGTCAAAAAGTAGTTGGAGAGGTTTTAGTTTTGCTTTTGTCCTTTTTCTCATCTTTTGCATGGGGAGAGGATGGCATTGATGGGCTGCATGTAGTAGGCTATGTGTATCAAGAACTGTTGGTATGTACTTCTAATTTTACATACATATATGCTACAAGTTTGTCTGCACTGTACAGTTTGTTTGTTGTATACATATATACAACATGTTGAATAAAATATTTATATAAAGGTGTGACTGTAATGTCAGTAACATTAATGCAATATAGTGTGCAGTATATTATTGCACCTGTCATTTTGATGGGATAAATAAAACGAAAGGTTGGCTAGTACTAAAAAGCATGAAAAGGCCAAAGTAGAATTATTTACATGACCGTTTTTCTTTACTACTTCCTATCAATCATGTTTCCAGGTAGAGGTTGGGCTCTCGAGTCAAAGAAACTCACATCCCCTGAAACCACCTTCTGAACTTACATGAATACCCAGCATGGCACTATAGAGCTATGTGTGTTTTCTGTTCTTTTTCCGGCCACCACATTTGAACATGTTCATGACATGGTGTTCACGAGTAAGGAGGAATTGCCATGCATTGATTGACCCGATTGTAGAAGAGTATGATGATTGTGATAGTTTTCAGCGACAATAGGCACTATTAAAACGATTTATATTTAAATATATACAACTGCAAGTGTGCCACTTGGAGAAATGTATGTCGTGTCAATAGAGATTTATACCCACGTATGATTATGGTATGTTCATTGTTTTCCATGCAGAAATGTTGTGTCACGCGGCACATTCAATGTTTCATTATTACAAAATAAATAAAACGCTCAAACGATACTCTTGACTTGAGTGCAGGGTGTTCTTTCACACACACACACACACACACACACACACACACACACACACACACACACACAATGTATTAAAGATTTATCCTTTTGTTTTCAATGTTTGGATTCTGTTCATGTACCACTGGTGAGAATCACGCACACACACACACACACACACACACACACACACACACACACACACAATGTATTAAAGATTTATCCTTTTGTTTTCAATGTTTGGATTCTGTTCATGTACCACTGGTGAGAATCACGCACACACACACACACACACACACACACACACACACACACACACACACACACACACACACACACACACAATGTATTAAAGATTTATCCTTTTGTTTTCAATGTTTGGATTCTGTTCATGTACCACTGGTGAGAATCACGCACACACACACACACACACACACACACACACACACACACACACACACACACAATGTATTAAAGATTTATCCTTTTGTTTTCAATGTTTGGATTCTGTTCATGTACCTGCATCCCATTGTGTGTAGCGTTCTGGAATATGTAATGATTCTTACAGAAACAATTGCCATACATATAGTTATATTGGAAACATATAAAGGGTTACAAGGTCTTCTAAAGAGAAAAAAAACATATTTTTGCTACAAAAGTTTTTTTCTTGCATACAAAAAAAGAACATCGTTTTAATAAAGATGATTTGTAACCAGTACAATGAATGCTGTTATACAAGTGATATGCAGAAATCTGAATGAAGAATTACATCCCAGTTTGGTTGACTTCTTTTTTTTATCCTCCTCCTCCATCGCGCTCTCCATTCCTCTACTTCCTTTGGTGCTTCACACCTTTTTCTGACAGCACAGTCTCTTTGTGTAGCTACTGAAATGTTCTGTGGTGTTAGTATTCAGTTCCCACCCAGATCTCACAGGCGTTCCCCGTCCAGCCATCCCAGCAGTCACAGTTGCCGCAGTTGCACATCCCATTCCCTGCAATAAGAGGTAAGAGGAGAAACTGTAAAGTGACAGAGCCACCTGACCAATCATGCCTGCCTGAGCTTTCTTAACTAGGTTCCTGAACCCCCTGACAGAGTTCCACGATGGGGGCTCGAGCTAGGCTGAGCTCTCTTGGGTTGCTATGGGTGTGCTCTAGAGTGGGATTTTATTTATTATATGACACCATTACATAAGGCTCAATCTTAGTCAAAGACAAAAGTACTGAAGTAAAAAGACAATGTGTGTGTGTGGTATAAAATACTGAGACCGCCTGACAGATCAACACTGTGAAATGGTCATAGGAAATCATTATTTTTCTGGCCTTTATATTGAGGCCTATAGCTTAGGGAGTTTTGCTGTGTCAACAAGAGAACACAGGGGAAATTAGTGTTCTTTTGAGCAAGTCTGGTCATGCAGTGAGCGATTTCACTGGGCTACGGGCAGGGCAGATCAGGGCAGGAGAAATCCCCTCATCTAGACTCTCAGAAGTGGAGTAGTGTTGTGTGTCATGCCTCCGAGTTGGGCATTAAAGCAGGGATAGATGGGGATGGTGTTATACTGAATGGAGAAATCAAAATATTTGTGTTGTGCTGTATTTTACATTGTATCATTAAAAACCATTCACACATTGGGAATTCCCACATCTTAAAACTACAGGTACACATGGTTCTGGATGTTCTGTCTAGAAAACAGATTGTGACAAGTCTGGGGGATAGCCCCGACCAAGACTCAAACCCATGTTAGAGCCCAAGTCCCTGCAACTGTCAGTCCAACCCCTGAACCACCAAGAAGTGTAAGCAATGTAAACTGTGTCCACTGCATTGTGCTGTATTCCCTGAAAGTGATTTACTGGAATGAATATTCCAAAACACAAGCAAACATTGAAGTTATTTTCAAAGACAATTAGATAGTTTCTAATGTTGACTGAAGGTTCTAATTTGTGTCACAGGTTTGCACCCTCGTTTCTCTCTAAGGCTCAAAGGGTGCCAGCACTATCATCCTTGGTGCATGAAATGAACCAGCAGGTATTCCTAATACATTGAATGTTCCACATCGCTCATGAATTGTATGCATAATGAGAATCTCCTGCTTTGAACAATCCATACAATTCCCACATGTGGAATAACTCATCCACAAACTTAGCAGACAGATGTTTGCGTGGTTCTAATGCTAAAATATTGAGTGCACTGTACTGCCACCTTGGGAAGGGGGGGAGTAATCGAATAATTACTATTGTTTGTTTTGATTTGCATAACCCCCCTTCCCCCCTTTTTGAGAAGTCACTTTTCCCAGTGAAATATGAAAAAAACACTATTTCAATCATCCTCATGTATATGGTAATTGTGACATATGCCCTAATCATTAATATGCTAAACAGCGACATTTAACCAACATATTTATGAATTCCCTTTGTCCACTCAAATTTTTCTCACTCATTGTTAATGAATGTTTGTGTGAATTCTGTGGTTAAAGCATTGCTTTGAGTGACACTATGACTGACACAGGAGTCATGCATCCAATAAGAGAAGTACTTCTAAACAGTACTTCCAATTGCCTTCTGCCCTGAGGAAATATTAATGGGAGACCAACTTTAAATAAAGTGCAGCTTATAAAGGATTCATAAAGCCTTCATAAACTCTACATAAATGTGTTACAAATCATCTATAAACGTAAGTCATGCTCTGTAAAGGGTTCATAACTGTGACATAACCACCAATGTCAAATGTGACATAACCACCAATGTCAAATGTGACATAAACCACTAAGACAAATATAGGTGGCATAAGCACCTCTTAATAAAGGCCTTATAAATAACATTAAATTGAGGCTTCACAAAGCATTTATAACCATGTCATGCATCTTGGTAGAGCATTGCAATGCCAGGATAGTGGGTTTGATTCCTGGGACCACCCACATGACTGTAAGTCGCTTTGCATTAAACTATCTGCTGTATATGTTATATTATATTACTCAAAAAAATATATAGGATGGCCCAACCTCTTTCCCTCTTGGGATCATAGTCAATATTGGACCTGACCTCAACCTTCCTCAAAACTTTGATAGGGCCTTTTAAAATCCGTTATTATTTTTGCCTACTTCTGTTTCTTTCCCAAATTCCGTTTTCTCATTTGAGTTTTTTCAGGTTTCGTATTTCCCAATTTTTTCTGGTTTTACCATTTTCTTCACACTTTTTAATTTAAAAACAAAAACAAACGATTTTCTGTGATTACAACAATGCTTAATCCACATCAGGGGATGACTTTTGCGGTCTTGGAAAAATCTTAGAAACTTACATTTTGCAGTGTAGTTGACCTTTAATTCAGTGAGCATTTCCTGCAATGTTGTTTGGTTAGCACGTGATGATTATGTATTACATATGCAGTGATTCACATTGTGGCCGTCAATGGAATGGGTTGAATAAAAGGCCAGCAACACTCCGTATTATTCAGAGCCCCATGAAATGACAGCATACATACATTATACAGACCCTACTGAGTATTCCCTACAATATTTTTACTGCGGCACCCAGAATCGTTCTTGCTATAAGCCAATATGTATTCCATATACAGTGATTCACATTGTGGGAATTTATTTGACCTTGGAACATGGTTTTATACCCAAATTTAATGCAAATGTCACTTAAATATGAACAAATATGCATTATTGTTCATGTTTAGACAATTATGTTTCATATATCATGAATAAATCTAGGTTATTGACACTTTTCTACTATTATATCGGGGACTATTATTTTCAGATTTTTCCGAAATTCCGTGACCCGGAAGTACTATTTTAGTGACGAGACACTGATCATGTAAGGAGTTCGCAAATCAGATGACTACTTGTGTTGCCACTGGACTGCGGAAAACAAGTAACTTAACCTTTATTTAAATTAGTTTGTAGTAGTTTCGTTACACACTGTAGCTATCTCAATCGTTATGTCAAATAATTTTGGTGACGTTACAGCAACTGCTAGCTACCCGAAATGTAGCTAGCTAGCAGGCTCAGTTAAATAAGGGACAGATTGGAATGTACTGGTATTTGGTCATTGGTATTTTATTAGGATCCCCATTAGCTTTTTCAAAAGCAACAGCTACTCTTCCTGGGGTCACACAAAACATGAAACTTCACAGAAAATGACATAATACAAAAAATCAATAGACAAGAACAGCTCAAGGACAGAACCACATTAAAAAAAATAATAAAGGCACACGTTGGCTACATATCAATGCATACACACAAACTGTCTAGATCAAGTAGGGGAGAGGCGTTGTGCCGCGAGGTGATGCTTTATCTGTTTTTGGAAACCAGTTTTGCTGTTTATTTGAGCAATATGAAATGGAAGGAAGTTCCATGCAATTAGGGCTCTATATAATACTGTATGCTTTCTTGAATTTGTTCTGGATTTGGGGACTGTAAAAAGACCCCTGGTGGCATGTCTAGTGGGATAAATCTGTGTGTCAGAGATGTGTGTAAGTTGACTATGCAAACAATTTGGGATTTTCAACAAATTGATGTTTCTTCTAAAAAGAAGAAGTGGTGCAGTCAGTCTCTCCTCAACTCTTAGCCAAGAGAGACTGGCATGCATAATATTTATATCAGCCCTCTGATTACAATTAAGAGAAAACGTGCCACTCTGTTCTGGACCATCTGCAGCTTAACTCGGTCTTCCTTTGCAGTACCGGACCACACAACTGGACAATAAGATTAGACAAAACTAGATCCTGCAGAACTTGTTTTTTGGAGTATGGTGTCAATAAAGCAGAGCATCTCTTTATTACGGACAGGCCTCTCCCCATCTTTACAACCATTGAATATATATGTTGACCAGGACAGTTTACAATCTAAAGTAAAGCCAAGAAATGTAGTCTCCTCATCTTGTTCAACAGCATTCAACATTCATTACCAGATTCAGCTGAGGTCTAGATCGTAAGGAAATATTTGTACCAAATACAATACTCTTAGTTTTAGAGATGTTCAGGACAAGTTTATTACTGGCCACCCATTCCAAAACAGACTGCAACTCTTTGTTAAGTATACGTGGACACACATGCTTGGTTTAATGCCAGTGGCAGGTCATTTGTAAAAAATAAAAAGAGTAGAGAGCCTAGAGAGCTTCCCTGAGGTACACCATACTTTACATGTTTGACATTAGAGAAGTTTCCAGTAAAGAAAATAATGTGAGTCCTATTAGATAGATAGGCCTGAATCCACGACATGGCAGAGGTTGAAAAGCCATAACACATACTTTTTTTTAACAACAGGTTATGGCCAATAATATTAAAGGCTGCACTGAAACCTAACAGCACAGCTCCCACAATCTTATTATTATCAATTTCTGTCAACCAATCATTAGTCATTTGTGTCAGTGCAGTACATGCTGAGTGCCATTCTCTATAAGCATGCTGAAAGTCTGTTGTTAATATGTTTACAGAGAAATAATATTGTATTTGGTCAAACACAGTTTTTTTAAACAGTTTGCTAAGAGCTGGCATCAAGCTTATAGGTCTGCTGTTAGAACCAGTTAAGGCCGCTTTGCCACTCTTGGGTAGCGGAATGACTTTGGCTTCCCTCCAAGCCTGAGGAGAAAAACTTTCCTCTAGGCTCAGATTAAAAATATGACAGATATGAGTGGCTATAGAGTCAGCTACCATCCTCAGTAGCTTACCATCTAAGTTGTCAATGCCAGTAGGTTTGTCATTATTGATCGATAACAATAATTTTTCCATCTCTCCCACACTAACTTTACAAAATTAAAACATGCAATGCTTTTCTTTCATTCTATTTTTTGTATGCATAAATACAATTGCTCACTGTTCACTGTTTCCATTTCCTGCCTAAGTTTGCCCACCTTGCCAATTAAATAATCATTAAAATAATTGGCAACAATTTTTGAATTTGCAGAAAGACAGCCAGTCAGATGTGCAGTCAGACTTATTAGCCATTATTTTTGCCCCATCTCTTTCAGCCATACATTTTTTCAATTCCTCATCAATCCATGGAGCCTGAACAGTTCTAACAGTCAGTTTCTTAACATGTGCATGTTTATCAATAATTGGAAGAAGCAATTTCATAAATTCATCAAGTGCAGCGTCTGGATGCTCCTCATTAATCACATCAGACCAACAAATATTTTTAACATCATCCACCTAAGAGTAACAGCAAAATCTTTTGTATGATCTCTTATACACTATTTTAGGCCCAACTGTTGGAACTGGGGCTTCCCTGGGTATAGCCACTATATTGTGATCACTGCATCCAATGTGTACAGATACAGCTTTAGAACAAAGTTCTACAGTATTAGTAGAAATGTGATCGATACATGTGGATGATCTTGTTCCTGTAGTGCTTTTAAACACCCTGGTAGGTTGATTAATAACCTGAACCAGATTACAGGCACTGGTTACAGTAAGAAGCTTCCTCTTGAGCGAGGTCCCCAAGTAAGTGTTTACATCAGGCATTTCACACATATTATTTAGATACTGACTGTTAGCACTTGGTGGCCTATAGCAACACCCCAAAAGAAAAGGCTTTAGATGTGCCACGTGAACCTGCAACCACAACACTTCAATAACACTTGACATAAGATCTCTAAGCATTACAGGGATATGACTCTGAATATACACTATTGTTCAAAAGTTTGGGGTCACTTAGACATGTCCTTGTTTTCCATGAAAACATCCATGAAATTAGTTACAAAATGATAAGTGAATATTGTCAAGACCCTGACAACGTTATAAATAATGATTTTTTATTTGAAATAATAATTGTGTCCTTCAAACTTTGCTTTCATCAAAGAATCCTCCATTTGCAGCAACTACAGCCTTGCAGACCTTTGGCATTGTAGTTGTCAATTTGTTGAGGTAATCTGAAGACATTTCACCCCATTCTTCCTTAAGCACCTCCCACAAGGTGGATTGGCTTGATGGGCTTTGGGTCATTGGGTCATTGGGTCATTGTGCTGTGCTTTGGGTCATTGTCCTGTACGGTCAAGCTGCTCCCACAACAGCTCAAGGGTTGTGACTATGCTGGCCACTCCATTAGAGACAGAATAGCAGCTGACTGCTTCTGCCCTAAATAGTTCTTGCATAGTTTGGAGCTGTGCTTTGGGTCATTGTCCTGTTGAAGGAGGAAATTGTCTACAATTAAGCGCCGTCCACAGGGTATGGCATGGCGTTGCAAAATGGAGTTATAGCCTTCCTTCTTCAAGATCCCTTTTACCCCATACAAATCTCCCACTTTACCACCACCAAATCACCCCTAGACCATCACATTGCCTCCACCATGCATGACAGATGACGTCAAGCACTCCTCCAGCATCTTTTCATTTTTTTCTGCGTCTCACGAATGTTCTTTGTGATCCAAACACCTCAAACATAGATTTGTCCGTCCATAACACCAATCTTCCTCTGTCCAGTGTCTGTGTTATTTTGCCCATCTTCATCTTTGCTTTTTATTGGCAAGTCTAAGATATGGCTTATTCTTTGCAACTCTGACTAGAAGCCCAGCATCCCAGAGTTCCCTCTTCACTGTTGACATTGAGACTGGTGTTTTGCAGGTACTATTTAATGAAGCTGCCAGTTGAGAACTTGTGAGGCATCTGTTTCTCAAACTAGACATTCTAATGTACTTGTCCTCTTGCTCAGTTGTGCACCGAGCCTCCCACTCCTCTTTCTATTCTGGTTAGAGACAGTTTGTGCTGTTCTGTGAAGGTAGTAGTACACAGCGTTGTACGAGATCTTCAGTTTCTTGACAATTTCTCACATTGAATAGCCTTCATTTCTCAGAACAAAAGTAAACTTATGAGTTTCAGAGGAAAGTTCTTTGTTTCGGGTCATTTTGAGCCTGTAATCGAACTCACAAATGCTGATGCTCCAGATACTCAACTAGTCTAAAAAAGGCCAGTTGTATTGCAACTTGGATTAGCTAACACAACGTGCCATTGGATCACAGGAGTGATGGTTGCTGATAATGGTCCTCTCTACGCCTTTGTAGATATTCCATAAAAAATCTGCCGTTTCCAGCTACAATAGTCATTTACAACATTAACAATGTCTACACTGTATTTCTGATCAATTTGATGTTATTTTAATGGACAAAAATGTTGTTTTCTTTCAAAAACAAGGACATTTCTAAGTGACCCCAATGTTTTTAACGGTAGTTCAACCTCCCCCATAAGCATGTCTGTGTCTTCTATAGATGTTATATCCTTGTATTGCTACTGCTGTATCATCAAAATAATTATCTAAGTGAGTCTCAGAAATGGTTTAATATATGAATGTCATCTGATGTTAGCATGTTATTGATTTCATGAACCTTATGTCTAAAGCTACATATATTAATACGGGCTATTTTCAGCCCTTTCCTGGGTAGCTTATCAGATATAGACATAATACTGAAAAGAGCAAATAAAGCAAGAGAACAAAATATACATTCAGCAGTCCATTAATCAATTGGTATGTGTTCTGAGGGGGTTGAAGCTACGAACTCATAGGCTTGGCTCGCTCATCCCTTCAAGGCTTCTGGGAGGGAGGGTGGACAATGAGCCTGTCATAGCGGATGTAAGCAATGTCCCCACGCGCTCTGGCAGCTTTCATGGCTGGAATCAGTTCTTTCCTCTTCTGGCGCACAGCTTCAGGATAGTCTTTGTTGAGGAAGATATACGCTCCTCTCAAGTTCTTGGTCTTTCCAGAACAGCTACCTTGAACCTCAGGATCCTGACCACTATCGGCCTGGGCCTATAACCTGGCCTAATCTGAAAATAAGACTCCCTAAATTCTATCAGCATATCGATTGTGCTACCAGGGCTGGTAAAACCCTGGATCATTGTTATTCTAACTTCCGCGACGCATATAAGGCCCTCCCCCACCCTCCTTTCGGAAAAGCTGACCACGACTCCATTTTGTTGCTTCCAGCCTACAGACAGAAACTAAAACAAGAAGCTCCCGCGCTCAGGTCTGTTCAATGCTGGTCCGACCAATATGATTCCACGCTTCAAGACTGCTTCGATGACGTGGATTAGGATATGTTCCGCATTGCGTCCAACAACAACATTGACGAATACGCTGATTCGGTGAGCGAGTTCATTAGGAAGTGCATCAGCGATGCTATACCCACAGCAACGATTAAAACATTCCCAAACCAGAAACCGCGGATTGATGGCAGCATTCGCTCGAAACTGAAACTGAATACAAACAGAGTAGCTATTCCCTCCGCAAGGCAATCAAACAAGCTAAGTGTCGGTATAGAGCCAAAGTAGAGTCGCAATTCAATGTCTCAGACACAAGAGGTATGTGGCAGGGTCTACAGTCAATCACGGATTACAAAAAGAAAACCAGCCCCGTAGCGGACCAGGATGTCTTGCTCCCAGACAGACTAAATAACTTTTTTGCTCGCTTTGAGGACAACACAGTGCCACTGACACGGCCCGCTACCAAAACCTGTGGGCTCTCCTTCACTGCAGCCGACGTGAGTAAAACATTTAAAAGTGTTAACCCTCGCAAGGCTGCAGGCCCAGACGGCATCCCAAGCCGCGTCCTCAGAGCATGCGCAGACCAGCTGGCTGGTGTGTTTACGGACATATTCAATCAATCCTTATCCCAGTCTTCTGTTCCCACATGCTTCAAGAGGGCCACCTATGTTCCTGTTCCCAAGAAAGCTAAGGTAACTGAGCTGAACGACTACCACCCCGTAGCACTCACTTCCGTCATCACGAAGTGCTTTGAGAGACAGGTCAAGGACCATATCACCTCCAGCCTACCTGACACCCTAGACCCAGTCCAATTTGCTTACCGCCCCAATAGGTCCACAGACGACGCAATTGCAACCACACTGCACACTGCCCTAACCCATCTGGACAAGAGGAATACCTATGTGAGAATGCTGTTCATCGACTACAGCTCAGCATTTAACACTATAGTACCCTCCAAACTCGTCATCAAGCTCGAGATCCTGGGTCTCGACCCAGCCCTGTGCAACTGGGTACTGGACTTCCTGACGGGCCGCCCCCAGGTGGTGAGGGTAGGTAACAACATCTCCACTCCGCTGATCCTCAACACTGGGGCCCCACAAGGGTGCGTTCTGTGCCCTCTCCTGTACTCCCTGTCCACCCACGACTGCGTGGCCATGCACGCCTCCAACTCAATCATCAAGTTTGCGGATGACACAACATTAGTAGGCTTGATTACCAACAGCGACGAGACGGCCTACAGGGAGGAGGTGAGGGCCCTCGGAGTGTGGTGTCACACTCAACGTCAACAAAACAAAGGAGATGATTGTGGACTTCAGGAAACAGCAGAGGGAGCACCCCTATCCACATCGATGGGACAGTAGTGGAGAGGGAAGTAAGTTTTAAGTTCCTCGGCGTACACATCACGGACAAACTGAATTGGTCCACCCACACGGACAGCGTTGTGAAGAAGGCACAGCTGAAGAAATTCGGCTTGTCACCAAAAGCACTCACAAACTTCTACAGATGCACAATCGAGAGCATCCTGTCGGGCTGTATCACCGCCTGGTACGGCAACTGCTCCGCCCACAACCGTAAGGTTCTCCAGAGGGTAGTGAGGTCTGCACAATGCATCACCGGGGACAAACTACCTGCCCTCCAGGACACCTACACCACCCGATGTCACAGGAAGGCCATAAAGATCATCAAAGACAACAACCACCCGAGCCACTGCCTGTTCACCATGTTATCATCCAGAAGGCGTGGTCAGTACAGGTGCATCAAAGCAGGGGCCAAGAGACTGAAAAACAGCTTCTATCTCAAGGCCATCAGACTGTTAAACAGCCACCACTACCATTGAGTGGCTGCTGCCAACATACTGACTTAACTCCAGCCAATTTAATAATGGAAATTGATGTGAAAAATGTATCACTAGCCACTTTAAACAATGCCACTTAATATAATGTTTACATACCCTACATTACTCATCTCATATGTATATACTGTACTCTATATCATTGTCACGTTCTGACCTTAGTTCTGTTATTATATCTTTGTTTTAGTATGGTCAGGGCGTGAGTTGCGTGGGTTGTCTATGTTCGTTTTTCTATCATTTGGGAATTCTGTGTTCGGCCTAGTATGGTTCTCAATCAGAGGCAGCTATCAATCGTTGTCCCTGATTGAGAATCATACTTAGGTAGCCTGGTTTCACTTTTGAGTTGTGGGTGTTTGTCTTCCGTGTTAGTGTTCGTACCACACGGGACTGTTTCGTTCATTTCAGGTTTTTGTTTTGTATTACGTAGTGTTCAGTTTATGTATTAAAATAAACATTATGGACACTTACCACGCTGCAAATTGGTCCTCCGATCCTTCTCTCTACTCCTCCTCAGAAGAGGAGGACGAGAACCATTACAATCATCTACTGCATCTTGCCATCTTTACGTAATACATGTATCACTAGCCACTTTAAACTATGCCACTTTATGTTTATATACCCCACATTACTCATCTCATATGTATATACTGTACTCTATACCATCTACTGCATCTTGCCTATGCCGTTCTGTACCATCACTCATTCATATATCTTTATGTACATATTCTTTATCCCTTTACACTTGTGTGTATAAGGTAGTAGTTGTGGAATTGTTAGATTAGATTACTCGTTGGTTATTACTGCATTGTCGGAACTAGAAGCACAAGCATTTTGCTACACTCGGATTAACATCTGCTAACCATGTGTATGTGACAATAAAATGTGATTTGATTTGATTTGATAGAAGTGCCCAGCCAAGAAGACTCAAGTCCATTGGACAACAGACTAAATTACGTCAAATCACATATCTATAGTAGCTTTGATTGGACATGTCAACATCATACTTTGAACATCTTAGCTAGCAGTCATCATCATGAATAAAGTCGACAATCTACTGGCAAATCCTCTTTAATCCTTGTCATAAATAATGAAGAGAAAGTATAAATAAAACCTATTGGTGCTCATCAGCCATTGGATATAAACATTACACAACAAGTTGGAAATCGCAAATTCAACAATGACTGGTTTGGAAGGAATCAGTGGCTAACTGCAAGTGTTGCAAAGCCTGCTATTCAGTGGAGTGGCTGTGCAGTCCCAAGTCTAAGATTAAGGGTCTTTTTTCCAAGTTTAAATTTATATTAAAGGCATTCATCATTGTTGTCAATGAAGCATTATTTGTGCCGCGCTGAAAACAACTGTTAACTCAGAACTGCAAAATCTGACTTTCGTCAGTTCAAGACAACTGGGAATTCTGGAAAAACGAGCTACAACTGGGAAAATAATTTTTTAACTTTCATCCAACTCGGGAGATCACTGATGTCATGATGATTCAAACTTTTTTGTGTGTTCCAAGTTGTCTTGAAAGCACCATAAATCCAGAGAATGTCAGACTTTGAAGGCAAAGTTTAATGACAAAATTTGACCACAAAGGACCGTCGTGCCACCTTTCTTTTCAAGTGAACACAGCACAAGTTGAGTCCAAAAATGTATTGTATGCTGCTGCATAAATTATGTTAGATGCCAGGGAGAGATGTATACTGTAGCTGAGAAAGTAATACTAAGTGTAGTAAGCTGTTAGAGCCCATGTGCCTCACCCTAATAATTTTGTATATTTTAACCTCTTAATTCCGCCTACTATTCTGACTTTGTGGTGCACATGTAGACTATAAACTGTTTTTGAGAAATGTAATCATTGAATATTGTAAGAGCTTTCATTGTGTGCTTATATGCCCCCTTTATTTATCCTACCGTTCTGATTTGGTGTACAGGGAGGACACTGTAAGAACGGCCCATGTTCTGAATTTTGTGGCTGTACATTTAAAAAGTGCTGAACAAATAGCTATATTGCCTACCTCTGT
Organism: Oncorhynchus mykiss; assembly: GCF_013265735.2. Lineage (NCBI taxonomy): Eukaryota > Metazoa > Chordata > Actinopteri > Salmoniformes > Salmonidae > Oncorhynchus > Oncorhynchus mykiss. Next base: position 3,434,599 of record NC_048586.1, on the reverse strand, counting down.
CCTAGCTCGCTCATTAATGTTTTAATCGAAATTACGGATTGTCTCTTATCCGCTCATCGTCCCCATATGCCATAGCTTGTACATCTCAATTGTCAGTAGAAACCGCATTTGTTTAAGCAAGTCAGACATATAAGCCATGTTTTTTTAAAGGCAGCAAATGAGGCTGAATTAACTGTTTCGCTGCCAGACAAAGCTCCACTGATAGCCAGGTGTAGCAGTGTTAAGGTATTGGGACCGGCTGTTGAGATTCTGCTGTTGGGAACAGTTTATGTAGGCCCTAACAGTTTGTGTGCACTGTTAGTCACCTTTACAGTGCAATGAATGTATTGTTTAGTGTTGTATTGTGTTGCGTTGCTTTGCTGGCATGCATCCCACATTATTATCTTTTTGCCCCAACAAGATGTACTCAAATCGTCACTGGTGCTGCTTTCATCATCCCCAGGCTATTGCCCACACAGCACATACACTATACTGTATATACAAATGTATGTGGACACTCCCTCAAATTAGTGGATTTGGCTATTTCAGCCACACCCGTTGCTGGCAGGTGTATAATATTGAGCACGCAGCCATGCAATCTCCATACACAAACATTGGCAGTAGAATGGCCTTACTGAAGAGCACAGAGACTTTCAACGTGGCGCAGTCATAGGATGCCACCTTTCCCAAAAGTCATGTTTGACAAATTTCTGCCCTGCTAGAGCTGCTCCTGTCAACTGTAAGTGCTGTTATTGTGAAGTTCAGCAACAACAGCTCAGCTGCGAAGTGGTAGGCCACACAAGCTCACAGAATGAGACAGCCGAGTGCTGAAGTGCGTAGCGCGTAAAAATCGTCCGTCCTCGGTTGTAACACTCACTACCGAGTGACAAACTGCCTCTGGAAGCAATGTCAGCACAATAACTGTTCATCAGGAGCTTCATGAAATGTGGTCTCCACACAAGCCTAAGATCACCATGCGCAATGCCAATGCATAGTGCCTACTGTAAGGTTTGGTGGAGGAGGAATAATGGTCTGGGGCTGTTTTTTATGGTTCCAGTGAAGGGAAATCTTAACGCTACAGCATACAATGACATTCTAGATGATTCTGTGCTTCCATCTATGAGGCAACAGTTTGGGGAAGAACTGTTTCTGTTTCAGCATGACAATGCCCCTGTGCACAAAGGAAGGTCCATATAGAAATGGTTTGTCAAGATTGGTGTGGAAGAACTTGACTGGCCTGCACAGAGCCCTGACCTCAACCGCATCAAACACCTTTGTGATGAATTGGAACAGTAATTGCGAGCCAGGCCTAATCGCCAACATGAGTGCCCAACCTCACTAATGCTCATGGCTGAATGGAAGCAAGTCCCTGCAGCAATGTTCCAACATCTAGTGGAAAGCCTTCCCAGAAGAGTGGAAGCTGTTATAGCAGCAAAGGGTGGAGCAACTACATAGTTATGCGCATGATTTTGGAAGGAGATGTTTGACAATCAGGTGTTCACATACTTTTGGTCTTGTAGTGTATAAGCCTTGGATACCAACCATTCAAAGCTGGCCTTAGTGGGAGTGACCATAGAACATACGATTGACCTGAGTCAAGTGTTTTTCATTGTCACTAGTTGGGTGTGCGACTCTATTTTTATAGCTTGTCGTCACTAGTTAACACAGTCAAAAAGTCATAATTATGGCTAAGCCCTACCCATTTCCACAATTTATCTTCCTAAAATGTTATGATAAACCTAAACCTAACTAATGAAGGCCATGTTTGATGCGTTGATCCACCAGAACTTCCGCACATTTGGGTGGATGTGTCTGGGAACGAGATTAGGTGTAATGTGACTAACATGACATCACTTTAGAGCGTATGACATCTTTCAGGACACTGTCACCCTTCACAAAGCAAAAGTTTATATCATATCACATTTGACGCTGGTGATTATGTCACATAGTTATGCCACATTTATGAACCTTTTATAAAGCATGACATATGGTTATAGAATATTTGCAACACACTTATGAAGTGCTTATGAAACCTTTATTAGCTAAACGTAATTTGAAGTGTGCCCATAAACTCTTATTGTGGTTTTCAGCATCAGTGGAGAGAAGATAGCACTTCTGGATGAGATCTGGGCTGTTAAGAGGAAAGTCTCTCTCTTTCTACTCTCTCTTTTCTCCTGTCTTTTCACTCACTCGTTCTCCCTCTCTTTTCTTTGTCTCTGTCTTTCTCTCCTGCTCGTTGACACCGAGCCAAGGCCATTATCGGCGGTAGAATTGGGCCTTGGACAGAGTCTTTAGGTGTGTGTGTGTGTGTGTGTGTGTGTGTGTGTGTGTGTGTGTGTGTGTGTGTGTGTGTGTGTGTGTGTGTGTGTGTGTGTGTGTGTGTGTGTGTGTGTGTGTGTGTGTGTGTGTGTGTGTGTGGTCTATACTGTACCTGTGCAGATGAGTCCGTCGTGCTTATCACACTCTCTGTCGTCACACTCACAATACTCCCCTGAGACCCACCAATCCTGAGGAGATCCAGAGCAGATACACCGGCCACAGTGACACGACCCTGCCAGTACACACACACACATTCACACAAACATATACACACACACAACAACAACGGACGTTCAAGCAATCAACAAAATAGTTACAGTTGTAAAAATATAAGGATAGATTTGTGAGGACAAGGTAATGTTCTCACAATCATAGTGTAGTGACCTCCTGACCCTTTTTAAATTGTGACTGGATTAAAATATAAGGCCTGCCAGTGGGACATAGTTTTCCCATGCATGTCCACCCCTTTAGTATATCACATCAGCTACACTTTTACCCGGGAATCGCCCCCAAGTCTGTCCTCCTTTGGCTCCCCCAGTACTTCCTCTCCTGAACAACAAAAGCACTGTCCTTGCATTTCTCCCATCAGATATTTCTACTGTGTGCTCCAGTGCACATCGAGGGCAGTGAGCGACGGGCTGGATAGTAAGGGGTTAAATGCTTGGAAAAGGCACGCAAGCAGGCAGACGGATGAGAGGGGAACGAATCTCTCATGGCTGTAACCCGGGAGAATTTATTTATCCCCATAGACTACCCACTGGGCACAGACGTCAGTTCAGCGTCTAGTTTGGTTTTACATTTGGTTGAGTTGTCAACTAACATGAATTCAATGTGAAATCAACAAAACATATAATTGGATTTAAGTTAAAAGTTGGGTGAAAAAAAGACTAAATACCCTTACATTGATGACTTTCTGCAAATCATATTAGTTTTAGTTTTCCGTGTTTATTCAACGTCATCACACAGATGTTTTTGGTTGAAATGACATTGAAACAACATTGATTCAATCCGTTTTTGCCCAGTGGGTAGTGTGTGCCTGAAGGATTGCAGTGTGAGAGTTGAAGGGTTGACTCCACTTGACTCATAGGTTACCGCTTGTTGTCATGAATCTTGTTCTGGAGGCAGCTCTGCAGAGTGGTCACCAGCTGGCACAGCCACAAAGTCATCAAATCTGATTTGAAACCTAACTCTAACCTTTACCCCAACTGAAGGGGAGAGGATAGTCTTATGCTTGTGTCTGAGTGCAGAGGAGCATGTTGAAACATGCCCATCTCCATTGTGCAGCCTAAGAAGGTGTGAGACCAGAGAGTGAAGATGTCCTAAGATGGACAACACACCTTTGGTTTAGTAGATCACTGACAGTACTCCATACTCCAGTAATCTCCATGCACCTGACATTTGGCTGAAATGTCAGTGTGACATGCAAGTTGTTCTTTGGTTACATAGCTGAATAGAGTATACGGCCTCCAACACATGATGATGCACAGTGCCTTCGGAAAATATTCAGACCCCTTGACTTTTTACAGCCTTATTCTAAAATGGATTGTTTTTTTCCCCTCATCAATCTACACACAAGATGAATCAAGGCTGTAATCGCTGCCAAAAGTGACAAAGCATAAACAGGTTTTTAGAAATGTTTGTTAATTTATAAAAACTGAAAAACTGAAATCTAACATTTACACAAGTATTCGGACCCTTTACTCAATACTTTGTTGAAGCACTTTTGGCAGCGATTACAGCCTTGATTCATCTTGGGTATGACTCTACAAGCTTGGCACACCTGAATTTGGGGAGATTCTTCCCTTATTTTCTGCAGATCCTCTCAAGCTCTGTCAGGTTGAATGGAGAGCACCGCTGCACAGCTATTTTCAGGTCTCTACAGAGATGTTCGATCGGGTTTGGGTCCGGGCTCTGATATGGTGCCAGGTTTCCTTCAGACGTGACACTTGGCATTCAGGCCAAAGAGTTCAATCTTGGTTTCATCAGACCAGAGAATCTTGTTTCTCATGGTCTGAGAGGCTTCAGGTGCCTTTTGGCAAACTCCAGGTGGGCTGTCATGTGCCTTTTACTGAAGCTCTCTGAGCTCTATGGACAATTTTTTCGACCCCATGGCTTGTTTTCTGCTCTGACATGCACTGTCGACAGTGGGACCATATATAGACAGCTGTGTGCCTTTCCAAATCATGTTCAATCAATTGAAATTACCACAGGTGGACTCCAATCAAGTTGTAGAAACATCTCAAGGATGATCAAAGGAAACAGGATGCACCTAAACTCCGAGTCTCATAGCAAACGGTCAGAATACTTATGTAAATATGGTATTTCCGTTTTCAATTTTTAATCAATTTGCAAAAATGTCTATCAACCTGTTTTTGCTTTGTTATTATGGGGTATTGTGTGTAGATTGTTGAGTTAAAAAAAAAAAAGTTTCATCCATATCATAATAAGGCTGTAACGTAACAAAATGTGGAAAAAGTAACGGGGTCTGAATACTTTGCGATGGCACTGTAGATATACCCTGGATATTGGGTACACTCAGGACCGGCTCGAGCCTTTTCAGGGCCCTAAGCGAGATCGGCCCCCTTAGGCAGCAGGACCTCCTTTCCTGTCCAAATAAAATATTTAAATATTGATAATTTATTCGACTGAGACGTGTGCCGACAGAAAGACACATCAATCTCAGATAAATCATCTAAGCGAGCAAAACAGCGCCCCTCCGTCTCAGTATATGTAGCCCATGTATCTGATGCTGTCTGGACAAAAAGAGTATGACATGTCATACACTTTTGTCCAGACAGCATCAGATACATGGGCTACATATACTGAGACAGAGGGGCGCTGTTTTGCTCGATTGCATGCTTTCTCTGGTGAGATAGTAGTTTCTTCTCCCAACAGTAGAGCCTGATCCTCTCCTTCTCCCGATCATTGAAGCTGTCTTGCCCAGTTGATAATCATCCCGATAATTGCCTCAAAACTGAACCTAAACCATACTGAAACAAATGTCACATATAATAAAAGGTGAAATAAATGAAGTTAAGTATAATGGGGGAGAAAGGGGGAGAATGGGTAAGTTGATGAGTGAGAGAAAGCAAACAATGCATAATTATGTAATCGGCAATTGTGAATGAAGAACAGGGAGGGCCATCCTATTGTGTTGATTTATTCTAATTATATACCCTATATCAGTCCATCGAATCCAAGCACTCTTATCAGTCTACTCTGGCATACTTGGGAGTAGGCTACACAGTGAGAGCGTGCGTAATCTACAATGACAAGAAGACCAAGACGAATGGATGCACATGCTGCGTTCGCGCTGCTACAAAATCGAAATGAAAACGACTCAGATGGCAGGGAAGAAAAGTATCATGACATCTCTGATGATAATTCTTCTGATTCTGAGCCTAAGCCTTTTTTTTTTTTTTACCTTTATGTAACTAGGCAAGTCAGTTAAGAACAAATTCTTATTTTCAATGACGGCCTAGGAACAGTGGAACAGCCTGTTCAGGGGCAGAACGACAGATTTGTACCTTGTCAGCTGGGGGGTTTGAACTTGCAACCTTCCAGTTACTAGTTCAACACTCTAACCACTAGGCTACCCAGCCTACAACTCCGAGGCCTAAGCGCAAAAAAAGACAGAACGGTGCACACTGATCATGTGTCCGGAGCCATCACCAAATGAAACCGTGTGTCATCACTGAGAGAACACATCCTACATCTCAAGCAAAAAACAAGATCTGCATCACACTCACCAACTTTCCTTGTTTATGTGACATGCTCCAACTGATGCCATTGCGTGAAGACGCACATAATGTAACCGCGAGTGGACATTAATTTACTATTTTTGACTGCTCTCATATTGACACTTCATTATAATACCATTTTTGGTTTTGTGCTGATTTTCACTATTTATCAAGAACAAAAAGTTGTTACCACGTGCCAACACATATAGTTCCTGTTTCATTGATAGAAAGCTTGACCTTATTTTTTTGGTATTTTTTACATATATCCTACATTAACATAAACTAAAGAAAAAGCTTTCTTTGTATTCTAAAGTTAGCTAAGACCTTCATAAACACAACCAAATGATCATTTTTGCACATACATAAAAATCTATTAATTACACTGTAATTACACTGCACATTAGCTTGAAGGGGGATCCCTCCAGGCCCAACGTCTCTAGTAAAAATAATAATAATGTGCAGCGCATGCAGACATAGGAGGCTCCCGTGGAAAAAAATAAGGACCCGGCCATGCCAAGCAGCCGGGTCCTAAGAAACCCCTTATGTCTCTTATACCTGAAGCCAGAAGACTGCAGGTATTATGAGGGTGTTGTTTCTTTATGCCTGCTACTACCCTAATCTGTGTGATCAGATCTCATGGAAAGCTCCACTCAAGTGGTCTACACAAATCAGTGGAGTAGAAAATAATTGAATGGAATGTAATGAAATAGTGCAGAGAATAGACACAAAAGAAGCCAATAGATGGAGATAGAAATTAAATAAATGTAATAGAATGACAAAGTAAAAAACAAAAGGAACCTTTTCCGTTGCACATGACTCCATCGGCGGTCTCACACAGCTCTTTGCTCTGAGCGTCAGTCATTTCGCATGTCCGAGGGAACGAGCACAACTTCCCAAACCAGCCGTCACCACAGATACACCGGCCGCATGAACAGAAACCATGACCTGGTGGGGGACAGGGTAGACATACAGTATGTCATACAATAGAAACCAGTAGAAACCATGACCTGGTGGGGGACAGGGTAGACATACAGTATGTTATACAATAGAAACCAGTAGAAACCATGACCTGGTGGGGGACAGGGTAGACATACAGTATGTTATACAATAGAAACCAGTAGAAACCATGACCTGGTGGGGGACAGGGTAGACATACAGTATGTTATACAATAGAAACCAGTAGAAACCATGACCTGGTGGGGACAGGGTAGACATACAGTATGTTATACAATAGAAACCAGTAGAAACCACGACCTGGTGGGGGACAGGGTAGACATACAGTATGTTATACAATAGAAACCAATAGAAACCATGACCTGGTGGGGGACAGGGTAGACATACAGTATGTTATACAATAGAAACCAGTAGAAACCACGACCTGGTGGGGGACAGGGTAGACATACAGTATGTTATACAATAGAAACCAGTAGAAACCATGACCTGGTGGGGGACAGGGTAGACATACAGTATGTTATACAATAGAAACCAGTAGAAACCATGACCTGGTGGGGGACAGGGTAGACATACAGTATGTTATACAATAGAAACCAGTAGAAACCATGACCTGGTGGGGGACAGGGTAGACATACAGTATGTTATACAATAGAAACCAGTAGAAACCACGACCTGGTGGGGGACAGGGTAGACATACAGTATGTTATACAATAGAAACCAGTAGAAACCATGACCTGGTGGGGGACAGGGTAGACATACAGTATGTTATACAATAGAAACCAGTAGAAACCATGACCTGGTGGGGGACAGGGTAGACATACAGTATGTTATACAATAGAAACCAGTAGAAACCATGACCTGGTGGGGGACAGGGTAGACATACAGTATGTTATACAATATAAACCAGTAGAAACCACGACCTGGTGGGGGACAGGGTAGATATACAGTATGTTATACAATAGAAACCAGTAGAAACCATGACCTGGTGGGGGACAGGGTAGACATACAGTATGTTATAGAACTGGAAGTAAAGGCGGCCAAATGAGGTGTTGGCTTTAGGGATGATCAGTGAGATACACCTGCTGGAGCGCGTGCTACGGGTGGGTGTTGCCATCGTGAGTAGAATGAGTAGAATGTCACAATAGACATTTGAAAAGGAGGGGGATGATGATCGAAAAAGTCAGTAATGTTACCAGTGTCAGTGACGCTTTACTAAGTAGTTTTTGTAAGAAAAAAAATGTATGTTCTGTCCTCTATTGTGTTTGCTGTGTTTGGTTGTTTGAACCACTGCACACAAGACCCCTCACAGGAAAAAATTGTAATTGGAACTTAAATTTGAAGTTGTTTGGTTTTGAATCTCCACTCCTCTCTGGCCACGTTACCACCTTTATGACATCACTTGACTGGACCTAGTGCATCACAAGGAAATAAGCTTGGTTTGCCATGGAAACCATCAATAACATTCTACATTCACAACATTCTAGAGACAAATTCAAGACTCTCCTCATCAACAACCAAACCTTCTGAGAAGACACGTCGAACTTTGAATCTTTTAAATGTCACGTCTCTATGACTTTGGCTCCGAGTCTGACCCCAACTCTCAATCTGATAAGGAGGAGCCTATGTGTCTGGCTGTGACTCTGAGTCTGAAGAGTCCAGAGAGCTGGGTCTCTACCTCTTCATAGAGCCCACACCCTCCCAGCCATCCTCTGCACTCTTAGATTTTAATTTTTCAAAAAAGGGTTCTTCAGCTGTCCCCATAGGATAACCCTTTTTAGTTCCAGGTATAACCTTTTTTGGTTCCAGGTAGAACCCTTTTGGAATCCATATAAAACGCGGTGTAGAACAGGTTCTACATGGAACCGAAAAGGGTTCTACCCGGAACCAAAAGGGTTCTACCTGGAACCAAAAGGGTTCTACCTGGAACCAAAAGGGTTCTACCTTGAACAAGAAAAAAGGTTATTCAAAGGGTTATCATATGGGAACAGCCAAAGAACCCTTTTAGGTTGGAGGTAACGCCTTTTTTTGTGTGTGCTGGTCCCGCTGGCTAATGCCAGTAGTGTGCAGTGACTAGGTATGATGTCCTGAATGAGGTTGAGGTGGAACAGGCAGTGGCAGTGCAACCAGCTCTCACAATCTCATTGCAGAATTAGACTTCATCCACGTTTACCAAACATCAAATTTCAAAGTTGCTCCAAACATCACATTTTAAAGTGTTTTTGTTACTCCTGCTCCTGTGTGTCGTTTAAATTTAGAAGTTAAGGGTTAAGTTTAGACACTCATTCTGAATGGTTAAGGTATGGGTTAACTTTTGGGATAGGGTTAAAATATTCCGTTCAGGCTCTCATTCCAAATGGTTAACGTATTGTCTGCTCTTGATGTGGGCTAATAACAAGCTGACGCTAGTAAGAGTGTATTGCCCTCCCTCGGCTCCTTCATGTGCTCTTAACAGTTTATCTGAATTACTATCTACAGTCAGTATGGTAAATCTGAACTATTAATAATGAGCGATTTTAATTTTGATTGGAGGACACCAATGTCAGATTAACATTAAAATAGGGAAGTGGCGATCATGACATTTTGTTATTGTAAAAGACTGCCGGCCTCACGGTAATTGACTGTTAATTAACACAAACACGTTTAGCCTCTCCAGGCCTCCATCCATACAAGCCGCTTATGCACACCTTTGAAACATCGACATTTCAAAAAGTATAATAAACCAATTTAATGTACACCATCACAACAAATCCATTATTTATTTTACGTCTAAAGAAACACTATATGTGAAAATGTATTTCAGGTGAAAGAATATGAGTTGGCCTTCTGTAGGCCTATGTTATCTGGCTATGCTCCGTGCCATAGGCTGTAGGCTTGTTCATTAAGCTGACAAGATATTCTTAGAAGTCCCGTGCCTTTGTTTTATTTTACATGATTTTATAGCAGAATACAATCAAAAGGTTATTTTTCCCATTACAGAGTGAGTGCGCGCATGAAGTGGATATGTGGAGCGTAAAAGTGATCATTTGAAACAGGTCCTATATGCTAGACAGAGTTATTTGGTAACATTAGTTGTGAATGACACAAAACATTAGAATTTCTTAGAAATCAGCATACATGGGCTGCATGGTGCGAGTACAGGCTATTGAGGATTTGAGAGGGTAACCAAACAAAAAAAGCACAGCTGTTCTCTCATCAAGTGATCATATTTTCACCCATCAGATTATTCTCAATTTAATCTTGTCTTTACTAATATGTACAATTACATTTCAATTTAGAATGGCCTATTATTAAATGTGCGGGAACAGGGGCACTCGAATAAAGAATTGATAGCGAATTGTAGCCGTGCCCTTTCTATCTGGTCGGTTTTGTAGGCTTATTCGGTTGTAAAGCAGAGTATGTGCTTAATATGAGCAGCTGAGAAATAAATATAAGAACACTATTTTCACTCCACACATCCACCACTGTTTGAGGAGAAGGCTCTCGCTGCTCAACGGGTTCAACATATTCCGCCCAAACTCTGTGTCCCATGGCCACTCCAAACCTTGTTCCTGCAGATACTACGTGCTTCATTTGGGGAAAACAAGTGAAATCGGTTCTGGAACATCGATAGTGACATGTTTTCACAAACAAAACATATTTCACTAAACCGTTGACGGCCCGTCTGCGTGCTCAAGAAAAATAATCAAGGAGAGAAGAGGAGATAAATCCCATGGCTAAAGTTAGTGTGTCACCCAATTCATGAAAAAAAATTATGAAAAATCAAATACAAATTCACTAATTTAGGCTGGCTGTCAACTGGCCTGTAAATCAATGAACCAACAGCATTGCCTAGGGCATAATAATACATACAGTCCACACTCAAATGTGTTTAATTTTGGAGTATAGGCTAGACCAATTATGTACCAAAGACATCTTAAATCAGTTTTGTTTTATGTAATTCTGCCATGTGTAATATGCGGTATTCTGTTTTTTTCGGGCTTGGGCTGCCATGCATCAGCTCTAATATGTGTATGGGTGTTTTGAATTAATCATCACTTTAGAAAGCCCTGTCCATTTCGTTGTGTTAGGATTTGAAACAACATCCACAAAAACCACGCTTTTACACAGTTTCAACCTGCTGTTGAACTTCTTTCTTCAAATTGATCATCACAGTGAGGTGAGTTTTAAAAGTACGATAGGCCTGCCGTTTTGATGACGTGTTGGATGTGATTTTAGATTGCATTTGCATTGATGTCAGAGTGGTTAGAGGGACAATGGAGCCCTGTTTTCCAGGACATTAGCAACCTGATGGTTGTTAGTGAGTTGGGTACTACCAAAGCATGTCCAGAGTGCATAAGGGGAGATTCAACAGTCACATGGAAGTTTACTGTGGTCATGACTCATGACTGCTAGTGTGGCAGTAATATGGTCCCCCCAACTAGTCACTATAACAGCCCTAGTCAGATATGCTGAAAGATATTTGCTCTGAGCTAAACCTCCCAGCTGATAACTGAGCCTACACAGCCGAATCCTAAAGATCCATCGAAATCTACCTTGATTGATCTTATTTTGACTAATACTCCAGATAAATATGTCGCTAATGGAGTTTCTCGCTGGATTTTAGTGACCATTGCCCAGTTGTCTGTGTCAGAGATGTGAGAATGCATAAATCTAAGCCTCCTGTCGTCACTAAGAGGAACTTGAACACACTTTTTTACATTACGTTTATTTTAGTGACCTTGATTGTATCTCAGCTATTTCTGAACCTGATTTAGCTTCATGCTTTTTTGTAAATGTCTTCGACACTATTGTAGATAATCATGCTCTCTTTAAAACTCTGAGAGTTAAAGGTAGATGGAATGCCTGATTCAGTTCTGAATTATCTGAAGTCATTTGTATGATAAATGTACCCTGGGTCAAGTCCAGAAACATAGGCTTAGACCCGGATTGGCAAACCTCAAGGCAACTAAGGAATCAATGTCTGAGACTAAGTATAATTTGATTATTATGTAACCACTCATTCTGATAGTAAGAGGAATATGGAAAAATGGGAAACTGCCCCCACAAATTCATTCAGACTTTCCCCATTACAGACAAAAATGTCATAATTGATGCATTTCATCGTAATTTTATTTCAGCAAGCTATTTTTTTGAAAAAGCGTCTAGCCCTACAATATCTAAAAGACAATTTATGCTTGATCCGAAATGTGGTCGGAGGCTTCGTATGGAGGGTGTGACATAGGCCAAATTGTATGGAGGCATGCAGAGGCCAAATCCGTACCGCATGAGCATATGCCTCTCAAATTTTCTAACAATGCAGAGGGCTCCGTATAGCTCCGCATTGACATGATTGGTTGACAGTAGGTAAGGGCGGGAGGTCATGAAAAACACAAACTCACTTTCTTGACAACTTCCTTCACAGCAGCTCTGTGCTGCTCTGCGAAACGGAAGAAATATGAATGCTCTGACTACCGTAAATACTGCACTGCCAATGCCAACATCGGATTGACAATGCAGTGCCTTTAAGAGTGGGCTAAATGCTGATTTGGAACTTTTACAGATTGATTTGGAAAACAGAAGTCAAGTTTTTGCATTTTGGCAATTCACAGAAAATATATCCTTGATGACTTACTTGATTTAGATACCAAGAAATCCACAGAGGCTGATCAACTTCAGCCGGGAATGCTCAAGTGTGCTTCCAACCTCATTGTTGGCTCAGTAACCCATATCTTATATCTTAAATCTAACATTATTATCAGGATATATTCCTAAAGTATGGAACACAGCTCATGTGCTACCACTCCATAAGGGCGGGGAGAGTAGTGATCTAGATAATTGTCGTACCAACTGCAGGTTTCCATGTCTAGCTAAGATTCACAACTTTCAAAACATGGTATTTTGAATATAAATCAATGTGGGTTTAGGCCAGGGCACAGCACTATCACAGCACCACATTAGTTGTTAATGATATTGTTAATTCTTTAGATGCTAAAATGAATTGTGCTGCCTTGATTGTGGACCTGTCTTGTATTGAACAAGTTGTCCTTGACTAGGATCTAACGTCTGTTCATGGTTTCATGGTTATCTTAGTGACAGAACTCAGGCCATCATGATTGATGGGTTTAAAATTCTTGAGATAGAGAACATAAAGATGTTCTGCAGGGGTCGATACTAAGACCTGTTCATTTCACTTTTTATATAAATGTTATTGGTTATTCTGTAAAAAAAAAAAAGTATATTTCATCGATATGCGGATGATACTATTATGTACGCAATTGCTCGTACTGCTGACCTGGCTGTGACAAGGCTGGCTGAACTTCTTTAAAGTCACATTGATCACATCTTTACGCTCTTTTTGTTTACAAAGCCCTGCTCCATAAGCTTCCGATTTACCCAAAATCCCTGTTAAGCTTTAAAATTACAAGTTATCAAACCCGTTTCGAGGGTTGGTTAACTTTGGAGACTCCGTTGGTGTCTAAAGATTGAAGTAAATCAGCCTTTAATTACCTTTCCTTCCTTCCTTTCCTAATCTCCACACTATGTTTGGAATAACAATATAAAGATGTTTCGATTGGATGCGTTGAAGAATGTGTTTGTTTTAATTGACTGTGTTTTGTATCTTAATGTGTATTTAATGTGTATATTGTCTATCTTTATGTGTTTCTATACTTGCCTGATGTATGTGCCTATTTTTGTATTGTGCAGGGCTCATTTCTAAAAGAGACAATAGTCTCAAAATGACTTCCTTGTTAAAATAAAAGGTAAATAAATAAAAAGTGGTCCAGAGTCATGGGATCAGAAGGTTCCTCATGATACTGTGTATCGTTCAAATTTAGAAGGGTTAAGTTTAGGCACTCATTCCAAATGGTTACGGTAAGGGTTAAGGTTTGGGATGGGGCTAAAATAAAAAATGTAAATCTAGTGTCCACGACTGGGATCAAACACATAACCTTCTGATTCAGAGTCACAGGATGTCCACCACCCACATCCACAATGACTGAGCAAAATCCAAGCCTACTTGATGTTAATAGCACTCACTGTTGCCCCTACTGGCCTGTTTTGAAGGCATTTCATGACATCCTCAGGACATGGATATTCCAATATCGACATCAATCTCGAAAGATCTGGTTGGTCAGTGGAGGCCAAGATCATGGAGGCCATGATGCGCGAGCACCATGAAGAGCCCCAGAGCTCCAGCCTTGAGGGCACCAGAGGGTCTGACAGTGTCCGTGCCCCCGTTGTGGTGCCAGCATGGGTCACCTGGTTCAGGAGCATGGGTTCAGCCACAGCAGGGAGTCAAGCAGACAGCACCCAGCCAGAGAACTCATCCTCCAGGAGAGGGAGATCAGAGGAGGACACCTCTATGAGGCCAAGCGTCTCCCGAAAGAGAGACACAATCATCCACTTCTGGTTTCCCAGGAGGCTTTCAGACAGAAGGCCTGTCCTCCAAGAGGAAGACGGAATCAGGGAGAGTGACCCTTCGAGTTGCACATCTTGGATGAAACTGTAGAGGTATTCTATCTTTGGCTCTGTTTTTAATAATGTATTTCCACTTTGGTTTTCTGCTTTTAGTTGTTTCCTTTGTAGGTTACAGGGGCCTTGGGTGACTTTAAAAGTACATGTATTGTTATTTGTATTATTATCAGGTCAGATGAGGACAGTGTGAAAAAGGTTTGCCCGAAAGAGGACATGGGAATCAGCTCCTTGCCCTGAGTCTGAGGAAACCAATCGGAAGAGACAGATGGTCTAATGAGGATAGGGACTCAACTCAACTGACATCAACCAATCTCCCTGAACTTTTCAGGTAGTCATGGTGGGCGAGTACCGTTTCATTTCATGTGATTGTATTGACTAAATGTGTTACCAATACATTTTTTGGTCTATTATCATCATATTCACTTAATAAAATGTAACCTGCAATCTAAATTGTCATTGTGGCTCATTGTCCTTGATTATAATTTATTGCGATTGGATTTGAAAATGTAGCTCAATAAAAATGCATCTGATTCACACACTAAGGGCTCAAATCCATCCATAGCGCTGAAGATCTGCATTACACCGCAATATAAATTTAAAGGCAATGTCCCATGTTAGTGGAGGCTGCATTCATGGTAAATGCGGCATACAGAGTATGTTGGCTCAATCGCAAATTACCTTTAAATTTCAATTGCGCTATAACGCTGAACTTCTGCGATACGGATTAAATCAAGCCCTGACCTAATATTGTTTAAAATCTTTAAATGTTTTTTAAAAATGTACATGCGCTATACAGTATATACAAAACTACGTGGACAACCTTTCAAATTAGTGGATCTGGCTATTTCAGCCACACCCTTGCTGACAGGTGTATACAATTGAGCACACCGCCATGCAATCTCCATAGTCCAACATTGGCAGTAGAATGGCCTTCCTGAAGAGCTCAGTGACTTTCAATGTGGAACCGTCATAGGATGCCACTTTCCCAACTAGTCAGTTTGTCATATTTATGCCCTGTTAGAGCTGCCCTGGTCAACTGTAAGTGCTATTATTGTGAAGTAGAAATGTGTAGGAGCAACAACGGCTCAGCCGCGAAGTGGTAGGCCACATAACCTCACAAAATGGGACCGCTGAGTGCTGAAGCCCGTAGAGCGTAAAAAATCTTCTGTCCTCGGTTGCAACACTCACTACCAAGTTCCAAACTGCCCTTGGAAGCAATGTCAGCACAATAACTGTTTGTCGGCAGATTCATGAAATGAGATTCCATGGCCGAGCAAGCACACACACAAGTGTAAGATTACCACGCGCAATGCCAAGCGTAGTGGTGTAATGCTCTCCGCCATTGGACTCTGGAGCAGTGGAAACGCACAGAGCAAAGTACATACAGAAATGGTTTGTCAAGATCGGTGTGGAAGGACTTGACTGGCCTGCACAGAGCCCTGACCTCAACCGCATCGAACACCTTTTGGATAAATTGGAACGCTGACTGCGAGCCAGGCCTAATCGCCCAACATCAGTGCCCGACCTCACTAATGCTCGTGGCTGAATGGAAGCAAGTCCCCGCAGTAATTATCCAACATCTAGTGCAAAGCTTTCCCAGAGGAGTGGAGGCTGTTATAGCAGCAAAGGGGGGACAAACTCCATTCAAATGCCCATGATTTCTGAATGAAATATTCCAGCCTCAACCGTGCATCCTAAACCCTATTACCTTTTCAGGTAGCATTCTATTTTCTGGTACTATTTCCACGGGCGTTTACCTGGGAACTGATAGGAACATATGTGGCAACAATGGATGTTTTACCGTGTGGTACCTGGCTGTGGTACCTGGCTCCGCCACTGTGTGAATCAGAATGAAGTTCAGAGATACATCTGAGATTAAGGCGGGGTGAAAAGAGAGGGAGGGGTAGACAGGAGGGAAGGAGGGAAGGAGGGAAGGAGGGAGAGAGAGTGAAATAGTGGGAAAGGAGTGGGCTGCCTGACTCAGCACTTGACAAACACACACACAGATTTTCTCAGGCTCCAAAGTTAACAATGTAAACGGTGTTAGGCTGACAGCAGTCCTGTGAAGATGGAAAGCATGTGTGTGTGTGTGTGTGTGTGTGTGTGTGTGTGTGTGTGTGTGTGTGTGTGTGTGTGTGTGTGTGTGTGTGTGTGTGTGTGTGTGTGTGTGTGTGTGTGTGTGTGTGTGTGTGTGTGTGTGTGTGTGTCCGTGTGTACGTGCTGGGCTCTACTATTCTTCCTAGAGCCCTGAGTGTCCTAAAAAACCCTCTATGGTATTGTCACTTTGCAAGGCAGCACAATGAGCCCCAGTAATGCACTGGCATTCATTTTGAATTCTCCCTAAAAGAGAGAGTTGCCCTCAGATGCTGCAATGCACCACTGTTTGGAAGGGAGGCACAGGTCACCAAAACATATCTTTCAGATGTGTGTTTATGTGTGTGTGTGTGTTTGAGTGCGGTAGTGTGTGTGTGTGTCTGTCTGTCTGTCTGTCTGTCTGTCTGTCTGTCTGTCTGTCTGTCTGTCTGTCTGTCTGTCTGTCTGTCTGTCTGTCTGTCTGTCTGTCTGTCTACGGTTTCAGAGTGGATAATAGAGACAGTACTCAGAAGAGTTCAAGTGATGTGAACAATCCACTTCCATCATTAATAAGACCAAGAGGGAGAGTGTCACTTCTGCTCTCTGTGTTGGCTGATGTTATTGTGCTCTGGAGAATTCACTCTTTGTCTGTGTGTGTGTGTGTGGGAACACTAAGGTAGCCTGCCTAAATGACTACTGACCCGTAGCACTCACGTCTGTAGCCATAAAGTGCTTTGAAAGGCTGGTCATGGCTCACATCAACACCATTATCCCAGAAACCCTAGACCCACTCCAATTTGCATACTGCCACAACAGATCCACAGATGATGCAATCTCTATTGCACTCCACACTGCCCTTTCCCACCTGGACAAAATAAACACCTATGTGAGAATGCTGTTCATTGACTACAGCTCAGAGTTCAACACCATAGTACCCTCAAAGCTCATCACTAAGCTAAGGATCCTGGGACTAAACACCTCCCTCTGCAACTGGATCCTGAACCCCCTGTATATAGGGGGTTCAGGATGCAACTGAACCGGTACCCCCTGTATATAGGGGGTTCAGGATGCAACTGAACCGGTACCCCCTGTATATAGGGGGTTCAGGATGCAACTGAACCGGTACCCCATGTATATAGGGGGTTCAGGATGCAACTGAACCGGTACCCCCTGTATATAGGGGGTTCAGGATGCAACTGAACCGGTACCCCCTGTATATAGGGGGTTCAGGATGCAACTGAACCGGTACCCCCTGTATATAGGGGGTTCAGGATGCAACTGAACCGGTACCCCCTGTATATAGGGGGTTCAGGATGCAACTGAACCGGTACCCCCTGTATATAGGGGGTTCAGGATGCAACTGAACCGGTACCCCCTGTATATAGGGGGTTCAGGATGCAACTGAACCGGTACCCCCTGTATATAGGGGGTTCAGGATGCAACTGAACCGGTACCCCCTGTATATAGGGGGTTCAGGATGCAACTGAACCGGTACCCCCTGTATATAGGGGGTTCAGGATGCAACTGAACCGGTACCCCCTGTATATAGGGGGTTCAGGATGCAACTGAACCGGTACCCCCTGTATATAGGGGGTTCAGGATGCAACTGAACCGGTACCCCCTGTATATAGGGGGTTCAGGATGCAACTGAACCGGTACCCCCTGTATATAGGGGGTTCAGGATGCAACTGAACCGGTACCCCCTGTATATAGGGGGTTCAGGATGCAACTGAACCGGTACCCCATGTATATAGGGGGTTCAGGATGCAACTGAACCGGTACCCCCTGTATATAGGGGGTTCAGGATGCAACTGAACCGGTACCCCCTGTATATAGGGGGTTCAGGATGCAACTGAACCGGTACCCCCTGTATATAGGGGGTTCAGGATGCAACTGAACCGGTACCCCCTGTATATAGGGGGTTCAGGATGCAACTGAACCGGTACCCCCTGTATATAGGGGGTTCAGGATGCAACTGAACCGGTACCCCCTGTATATAGGGGGTTCAGGATGCAACTGAACCGGTACCCCCTGTATATAGGGGGTTCAGGATGCAACTGAACCGGTACCCCCTGTATATAGGGGGTTCAGGATGCAACTGAACCGGTACCCCCTATATATAGCCTCGCTACTGTTATTTTACTGCTGCTCTTTAATGATTTGTTATTTGTTATTTCAATGTTTTACTTATCACTTATTTTTCTTAAAACTGCATTGTTGGGGGCTTGTAAGTAAGCATTTCACTGTTGTATTTGGCGCATGTGACAAATACAATTTCATTTGATTTGATGTGGGTGCATGCTTCTGTGTGTGTGTGTGTCTGTGTATGAGCGACCGTCTGTGTGTGTGTGTGTGTGTGTGTGTCTGTGTATGAGCGACCGTCTGTGTGTGTGTGTGTGTGTGTGTCTGTGTATGAGCGACCGTCTGTGTGTGTGACCTATGTATGTTTCATTGTCCTCTACAGCAGGGATCATCAACTAGATTCAGCCGCAGGACGATTTTTTCTGGAGCGGATGGTCAGGGAGCAGGAACATAAATTGCAAATCATTTGTAGGCTGCAAATTGACCAGAAGAAGGCCAAACCGATGTAATATTTGACAAAAATATAATCATTTCAAAACCTGCTTGCATTTGAATACATTCAAATACAGTCAATCTCTCTATTATGTGTGTGAATACTTTGGAACATATTTCCTAAATTTCAATCACTCGAAGCTGATTTGCTGGTGTTTTTACAGACTTTTATGTCCAACCATAAACATAAAAAATTAAAAACATTTTTTAACATAATTTGTTTTTATTTCCTCAGAAAACTTGGGGATGGGAAGACCAAGTCAGTTGCACACTAAATGCATTTAGCCTAAATGTATCTTCCTCATTTAACCCAACCCCACTGAATCAGAGAGGTGCGGGGGGCTGCCTTAATCGACGACCACGGCGCCTGGGGAGCAGTTGTTGTTGGGGGTTAACTGCCTTGCTCAATGGCAGAACGGCTGATTTTTGCAGCTTGCCGGTTCGAGGATTCGAACCAGTGACCTTTCGGCTACTGGCCTAAGACTCTTAATTAACTGCTAAGCAAATAAAATCTGTGGACCGCCAGTTGGGGAACAGAGACATGCTACTCTAGGCCGACCGAGTGGCGCAGTGATCCAAGGCACTGCATCGCAGTGCTATCTGTGCCACTAGAGATTCTGGGTTTCAGTCAAGGCTCTGTCGCAGCTGGCTGCAACCACTAGAGATTTTGGGTTCGAGTCCAGGCTGGCAGCTGGCTGCGACCGGGAGACCCATGGGGTGGTGCACAATTGGCCCAGTGTCGTCCGAGTTAGGGGAGGGTTTGGCTGGCAGGGATGTCCTTGTCCCATTGTGCACTAGTGACTCCGGTGGTGCAGGGCACACTGACATGGTCGCCAGGTGTATGGTGTTTCCTCTGACACATTAGTGCTTCTGGGTTAAGTGGACATTGTGTCAAGAAGCATTGCGGCTTGGTTGGGTTGTGTTTCAGAGGATGCACGGTTCTCAACCTTCACCTCTCCCGAGTCCCTACCGGAGTTGCTGCGATGAGACAAGACTGTAACTACCAATTGGATACATGAAATTGTGGAGAATTAAAAAAAAAATCTAAACTACACTTATGTCTGTGTTGACATCAAAAAGTAAAAAGTTGAGATGGGAATATACGTGCATAAGTGTAAATCTTAATTATTGTATATCCATGTACTTTAATGTGTATGTTGACATGCCCAGCCAGGTCACACGTGATACAAGTCAGTATTTGACGTCCATACATGTCTTAGAACATCAGGAGATGACATGGAAACCGGCCTCTCGAAGCAACAGTGAGCGCTGTCGCCTTATACACTTGAGTCTACTGTTCAAAGCCTTGACTGAAGGCTATGATTAGTTGGTCATTCAAATCAGGTCTGGTAGGGTTTGGCTTGAGCAAAACATGTAATCTACACTATGGCAATATATTGTCACACTGGTAATTTATACTTGAATAACTTTTTAAAAAATGTATTCATATAAAGTATTCATTTGTTTTTATATACCTGTGTCCATATTGTCCATGAGTTTCTAGCGGATAGACAATATGTTTCAAGAGAAAATAGCCTTATAAAAAAGCATCTAACCAAAAATATCATTATTTTCACAACTGCCACCAGTTTGGTGATAAAAACTTAACAACAAATACTTATTGACATTGTAAAATGAATAAAAGTGTGTAAAAAATATATCAAGGATATTTCATGCTGAAACCCTTATATTTAACACCATTGGTTCTCACTAAGTTGATGGTTTATATTTAAGATGATGTTTTACAGCTTTGTCATTCTTTTTTTCTTTTTTTCTTCCAAAGTTACCTGTAATATACCCCTACTCAGACCTCACCACCACCCCATCCCTCTGTCCTTCCCTCTCACTGGCTCTTTCTCCATCACTCTTTCCCTTTCCTTCTCTATCTCCCTCCCTCTTTCTCTTCCCAATCCTCTCTCTCTCATTCTCTCTCCCCCTACCTCTGTGCCATGGCAGCAGCAACAGGAAATGTCAATTCCAATCCAGCCTCTAATTCCGAGACGACTCCAGTTAAGCATCACACAGCCATTTACGGTGGCGTGTCTAAATGCACAAATTATGAGCAAAAACTTCCCAAGACTAGAACGTAGAAACTTCAAAGGCTTCCAGAACAATTCAGATATTCAGAGTGTTTTTTTCTGGGAAATCAAAGGAGATAGGAATGATAAAATTGCATTGCTTTATAATCAGTCCTCTTGACCTGGCTGTTTATTTAGTCTGTGTGTGTGTGTGTGCATGTGCGTGCATGCTTACATGTGTGCGTGCAAACGTGTGTGTATGTCATGGTCTGTTTATGTGTGAGTGTGTATGCCTGTAGGTATGTGTGTGTGTGCAAGCATGCATGTGTGTGTGTGTGCATAAGGTTGTTATGGTAACCGTAGACAAGATGGTGCCGGCAGAGATGGTCACCTCGCTTCAGGTCCTTAGGATTTTTTTTATTTTCGCTACACTTGCATTAACATCTGCTAACCATGTGTATGTGATCAATAACATTTGATTTGATTTGTATTACCACCACACCAGCGGTCACGATTCATGACCGCAGTCAAATTCCACTTCTCCAAGCTCTAATGCTGCTGATGGTCATTAGTAGCATACCAAACTTGCTAACTGCCTGGCACTCAGCACTCTCTTGTCCCTCTAATCACTCTGACATAAATACAAAAACCATTACAAATCAAATCAAACACTTCATGAGAGCCCATTAGCTCATGTTGCACAACATTACTGTTGCCTATGCAATTGCATGAGAAAACAGAGTTTTGATGGCCTCTATTAAAAAGAGGAGGTCCATCAGCTGTTTATAGTCTAGGCCTACTACATTTATTTATCAACTTTCCTAATATTAAGCACATTGCATCTCTTTACAACATTAAAAAGGACTGTATAGCCTACCTGGCTGGCAAGAAAATGAACCACGAGAAAAGCGTCCTCCATTTACTATTTAAGTGCTCAGATGACATGTATTTTTTCCCCAGGCGGTCCATTCTAAATCAAAACTAATTTCACACAAATATTATTTAGTATATGTAAAGTCAACATTCAATTAATAAGGTTAGTATCACACACCTCATGTAGCCTAGCCCATAGTCCTATATGTTTTAATAAGGTTAGTATCACACCTCATGTAGCCTAGTCATTAGTCCTATAAGGTTAGTCACACACCTCATGTAGACTAGCTCATAGTCCTATATGGTTAGTATCACACCTCATGTATCCTAGCCCATAGTCCTATATGTTTTAATAAGGTTAGTATCACACCTCATGTAGTCTAGCCCATAGTTCTATAAGGTTAGTCACACACCTCATGTAGTCTAGTCCATAGTCCTATATGTTTTAATAAGGTTAGTCACACACCTCATGTAGCCTAGCCCATAGTCCTATATGTTTTAATAAGGTTAGTATCACACCTCATGTATCCTAGCCCATAGTCCTATGTGTTTTAGTAAGGGTAGTATCACACACCGCATGTAGTCTAGCCCATAGTCCTATACGCTTTAATAAGGTTAGTATCACACCTCATGTATCCTAGTCCATAGTCCTATAAGTTTAGTATCACACCTCATGTATCCTAGCCCATAGTCCTATATGTTTTAATGAGGTTAGTATCACACCTCATGTAGTCTAGCCCATAGTCCTATAAGGTTAGTATCACACCTCATGTATCCTAGCCCATAGTCTATAAGGTTAGTATCACACCTCATGTAGTCTAGCCCATAGTCCTATAAGGTTAGTCACACCTCATGTAGCCTAGCCCATAGTCCTATATGTTTTAATAAGGTTAGTATCACACCTCATGTATCCTAGCCCATAGTCCTATGTGTTTTAGTAAGGGTAGTATCACACACCACATGTAGTCTAGCCCATAGTCCTATACGCTTTAATAAGGTTAGTATCACACCTCATGTATCCTAGTCCATAGTCATATAAGGTTAGTATCACACCTCATGTATGCTAGTCCATAGTCCTATAAGTTTAGTATCACACCTCATGTATCCTAGCCCATAGTCCTATATGTTTTAATAAGGTTAGTATCACACCTCATGTAGTCTAGCCCATAGTCCTATAAGGTTAGTATCACACCTCATGTATCCTAGCCCATAGTCTATAAGGTTAGTATCACACCTCATGTAGTCTAGCCCATAGTCCTATAAGGTTAGCATCACACCTCATGTAGCCTAGCCCATAGTCCTATATGTTTTAATAAGGTTAGTATCACACCTCATGTAGCCTAGCCCATAGTCCTATAAGGTTAGTATCACACCCCATGTATCCTAGCCCATAGTCCTATATGTTTTAATAAGGTTAGTATCACACCTCATGTATCCTAGCCCATAGTCCTATATGTTTTAATAAGGTTAGTGTCAGACCTCATGTATCCTAGCCCATAGTCCTATATGTTTTAATATGGTTAGTATCACACCTCATGTAGCCTAGCCCATGTCCTATATGTTTTATTAAGGTTTGTATCACAAGTAAAGTGTCCAATACACTGGTGTAGATTCTAATTGGCATACATAGGAGGCGTGTGAGTTTCAAGTTTGGGGAAGGTAATATTCACCATAAAAATGCACCTTTGTAAGAAAGCAATACATGCATAATGCCATTCCCGGTCACTATTGAGAACAGTGTGTTCCCACTAATTGATTACATTTTGGAACATTCGCGGGTATAGCCTACTGCCGCGTGCACATTGCTGCATTCATTAACATTTTAAGCTAAATGTTCCCGATCTGTTGCATCAGCCTCATTGCGTTTTAAACGTTATTTTACTGCAAGTGGTTGTATTAATTAGGGATCTATCACATCCCACAACTATCCCAGAGTATGTTTGGAATATGTATTTCTTGCACCTATAGAATAGGTCAACTTTTGTACTATGGGGGATAGTACACTGAACAAAAATATAAACGCAACACGTAAAGTGTTGGTCCCATGTTTCATGAACTGAAATAAAAGATCCCAGATAACAGTTTATTTCTCAAATGTTGGGAACAAATTTGTTTACAGCCCTGTTAGTGAGCATTTCTCCTTTGCCAAGATAATCCATCCACCTGACAGGTGTGGCATATCAGAACCTTTTGCTGGGGATAATTAAAGGACACGCTAAAATGTGCAGTTTTGTCACACAACACAATGCCACAGATGTCTAACATTTTGAGGAAGTGTGCAATTGGCATGCTGACTGCAGGAATGTCCACCAGAGCTGTTGCCAGATAATTGAATGTTCATTTCTCTACTATAAGTCACCTCCAACGTTGTTTTAGAGTATGTAGCAGTACGTTCAACCGGTCCCACAACCGCAGACCATGGCGTCATGTATGGCGTCGTGTGCGTGAACGGTTTGCTGATGTCAACGTTGTGAACAGAGTGCCCCATGGTTGCGTTTGGGTTATGGTATGGGCAGGTTTAAGCTACGGGCAATAAACACAATTACATTTTATCCGTGGCAATTTGGATGCACAGAAATACAGTGTTGAGAGCCTGAGGCCCATTGTGAGGCCCATTTATTTTAAGGTATCTCTGACTAACATGCATTTCTGTATTCCCAGTCATATGAAATCCATAGATTAGGGCCTAATGAATTTATTTCAATTGATTTCCTCATACGAACTGTAACAGCTTTTGCTGTTCGTTAGGCCTACTCATCTTGTTGGCTGATGAATGTGCGTCTCGGAATTCGATAAAAGGGACGCGCACAGTTGTGTCCCCAATGAGTCGGTCTTCACTTATAGCCTACTTGTTAGCTGAAATGACTGTGAGAAGGACCGGATCATGTGACGGCATTGGCTAATAAGAATTTAGATATCTGTGAGAGCCATGGGAGTGAGAGGTGCTTCGGAGTACGGAAGCCGGGAGAGGGGAATTATTATTATATTTCCTCCCAAGGGCACAATGGCTACTTTAGCTTCAAAAGGCATGGATTTTATAGTTGAAGCCTGGTGAGAATATTATCAAGTGCTTGTCAAATTGTGAATGAGAGACTGATGAAGTGTGTGCAGCATGCACAAGAAACATATCAGAGCTCATGCCTTTCATGCAACTTTTTTCAAATCATCGTTGGAGTTTCATCATGCAGCCTTAGAATATATTAAAAATCTAAATATATAATCTAACTTTGGTTCACAACTAAAGTTGCATAAAAAACTCTAAATTAAGCATATAGCAAGACATGTTTCTTTGTTAATCCCTCAACACAGAATAGCCGCATGTGCGCAATTCCTTGGAAATTGTTTGGAGAAAGTATCCTTTCTATTTTATTCAGCTATGTTCAATTGTATTCCTCATACTATAAAATAATTTTAAATAATGCCACGGAATTCTAAGCAAATCTTGTCGAAATGAATTAGTGTATTCCACAGCCATATAACATAGCCATATCAGGGCCTAACATAAGGACAACTATTCTGTTCATCTGAAATAGACTACATTTTATTCACATCATGTTGCTTTATACCTGTCTAAAATAAATAATGGTGTAGGCTATATTGAATGGATTAATTCAACTGTTTTAAATGTACATGTTCCAAAGGTCTGCATCAGTTGCTTGTAGGCTGTGTGTCTAAACCAGTGTAAAACAGTTTAGACAGAGTGTCGGGATTAAACATAATCGGAATTGTAGTGCACTCGAGCAGGGTTTACCAAACTTTTTCACTTGCAGCAAATGCTAAACGTGTTTATGTTAATCAACGGTAAATCACCGTGAGACTGGCAGTTATTTGCTTGACAATCACCGGCTGACAACATTTCATGACCGCCACAGCACTATGGGTGCATGCATGTGTTTGTGTTTGTGTTTGTGAGTGGCTATAATCAGTCTGTAATCAGTTCGCGAGCGCCTTTCTTTTCATGCATAAGTCTATATAAAACACTTAATATCATTAACAGAACTGGAGAACCCGTTTAAAGAACCCGTTTAAAGATGTTATTTTTTGAATGGTTTTCCCCGATTGCTCCTCCTTCTTGTGCCCAGTTGATAATCACCCTGATAATTACCTCAAAACTGAACGTAAAACCATACTGAAATGTCACACATATAACAACAGATTAAATGAATGAAGTAAAATATGGTAGCGGAGAAAAGGGGGAGAATGGGTGAGTTGATGACCAAGGGAAAGCAGACGATGCATATTAAACAAGCCTGGTCGGCACAACGAACAAAGCGAGACGGGAGCTCCCTCCATCTGCGCAAAATAAGGCAACTGCACAGCAGCTGTACTCCATAACGTGCTGAAGAATGACAAGACAACACTCACATGATACCAGTGTTGGGAACTATTCATTTAACTACATTTTGCACTAGCTTGGTGGTAGTTGAACGACATTCAGATCTATGTAGTGTTTTCAGTAGTTCATTATTTTTCTGCCATCAGTAGTTAACTACTGGAACTACACACTACTTTTTTTTTTTTATAAAATAATATATGGGCAATAATCAGACCTGCCTAATTCTGAACTTGAAACATAATTTTTGTGTTTAATAGGCTAAATAACTCATTCTGTTAACATATGACCCCAAAGTGATTTGTTCTTTCAATTTGTAGTCTGTGACATTTCAGATGACAATATTTCACAAAGTAGTTTGGATGTAGTGAACTACTTTTTCAAAGTAACTTTTGTTAATAAACTGTATTTTTCTGAAGGTTAGCTTTAGCGTAGCTTAACTTCTTCCATTGTGAAGTAATTGGTAGTAGCTTGGTAAACTATTTGTTCAGAGTGCTGTAGCTTCCCCAGTACTGCACTTTACCAATGCAAGGCAAAGGTTTGCGTCATGTGCATCGTGCATCCGACAACAAAGAGAAAACCAGAGACTATTACTTACTACAACTGAACAAGGTATGTCAACATTACATAATATGTATTGCCATATATATAGATAAACTTATGCAATGCATTATGCTCTTCTGAATGGGAAAAGAATCCTAACATGTTCTACTTTCTTCTATTCCATAGGTCAGTGTGGATGTTTTTGGATCAGATGGCACGGTTGTACTCTGTGAAAGGAGGAACTTGCCGCTGGCCTATCGCTGTGTTCTACAACACGCTTGACTTGGCTGCTATCAATGGACACTTGTTGTTCAAGCCGTGCGTGAACAACACCATTAGCAGAAGACACTTCATCATGAGTCTGGCACACGGGCTACCTGAGAGATATATGAGGACCAAGGCAGCAGCAAAGATTCCACACCAGCCATTGCTCGAGCAAAATCGCGCACAGCTCCCAGCCAGGAGAAACTGCCAGGTGGGCAGATGAACTCACAACCAAACCTACAACACCTGCTTCAGCTGCAATCGACTTGTTTGTGGGAAGTGTTGCAAGCAATTGCAAGTGACAAAGCTTTTTTGTCGACTGTTAGGACAAGGGATAACAGCTAAATGAGATCCAACTGATGCCATTGCGTGAAGATGCACACCATACTGTAAGCAAGAGCGAGGCCACAAATAAAGTGTCCAATAACTGACAATGGTGGACTACTTTTTACTGCAGTCATATCGATACATTCATTATAATGCGATTATTGCTTTTGTGCTGATTTTCACTATTCACAAGTACACTTGGTGCTAATACTGATGTTTAGGCAACTGATATCTTCTACATTTTACCGCGTCTTACTGACCATGACTCTTGGTGGGTATTTTTACTTGTTTTGTCGTGTTCCAGTGTTCCAAGGCACATGTTTTTTGTATCATAGTCGTAACAAAGG
This sequence comes from Oncorhynchus mykiss, assembly GCF_013265735.2. Lineage (NCBI taxonomy): Eukaryota > Metazoa > Chordata > Actinopteri > Salmoniformes > Salmonidae > Oncorhynchus > Oncorhynchus mykiss. Next base: position 3,406,800 of record NC_048586.1, on the reverse strand, counting down.
CACTCCACCAATGAAATAGATTTTACACTTCAAATTCTGTGGTTTTTAGTGGTTATTCGTCTTTACATATCATAAACTAATGAAAATGTTATGTTCTTTCAAAAATATACAATGGCAAGAAAAAGTATGTGAACCCTTTGGAAATATCTGGATTTTTGCATAAATTGGACATCAAATTTGATCTGATCTTCGTCTAGCTCACAACAATAGACGAACACAGTCTGCTTAAACTAATAACGCACAAACAATTATACGTTTTCATGTCGTTATTGAACACACAGTGTAAGCATTGGATTTAATAACAAGTTGACCCTCCTTCAGCAGCAATAACCTCAACCAATCATTTTCTGGAGTTGCAGATCAGACCTGCACAACAGTCAGGATGAATTCTGGACCATTCCTCTTTGCAAAACTGTTTCCGTTCAGCAATATTCTTGGGATGTCTGGTGTCAACTGCTCTCTTGAGGTCATGACACAGCATCTCAATCGGGTTGAGGTCAGGATTCTGACTGGGCCACTCCAGAAGGTCAGGATTCTGACTGGGCCACTCCAGAAGGTCAGGACTCTGACTGGGCCACTCCAGAAGGTCAGGACTCTGACTGGGCCACTCCAGAAGGCGTATTTTCTTCTGTTGAAGACATTCTGTTGTTGATTTACTTCTGTGTTTTTGGCCATTGTCCTGTTGCATCACCCAACTTCTGTTACACTTCAATTGGCGGACAGATAGCCTAACACTCTCCTGCAAAATGTCTTGATGAACTTGGGAATTCATTTTTCTGTCGATGATAGCAAGCTGTCCAGGCCCTGAGGCAGCAAAGCAGCCCCAAACCATGATGCTCCCTCCACCATAGTTTACAGTTGGGATAAGGATTTGATGTTGGTGTGCTGTGCCTTTTTTTCTCCACACATAGTGTTGTGTGTTCCTTCGAAAAAACTGAACTGTAGTTTCATCTGTCCACAGAATATTTTACCAGTAGGCTGTGGAACATCCAAGTGCACTTATGCAAACTTCTGACGTGTAGCCATGTTTTTTTTGTACAGCAGTGGCTTCTTCCATGGTGTGCTACCATGAACACCGTTCTTGATAAGTGTTTTACGTATCGTAGACTAGTCAGCAGAGATGTTAGCATGTTCCAGAGATTTCTGTGTGTGTGTGTGTGTACCCTCACCTCCACATATCTCCCCGCTGACGCTAGGATTCTTCTCAACCTCATTGAGCATTCTGTGCTGTGCTCTTGCAGTCATCTTTGCAGGAAGGCTACTCCAAGGGAGAGTAGCAACAGTGCTGAACTTTATACATATATAGACAATTTCTCTTACCGTGGACTGATAAACATCAAGGCTTTTAGAGATACTTTTGTAACCCTTTTCAGCTTTATGGAAGTAAACAATTCTTAATCTTAGGTCTTCTGTGATATTTTTTGTTTGAGGCATGGTTCACATTAGCCAATGATTCTTGTGAACAGCAAACTCAGATTTTGTGTTTTTAATAGGGCAAGGCAGCTCTAACCAACATCTCCAATCTCGTCTCATTGATTGGACTCCAGCTTAGTTGACTCCTGACTCCAATTAGCTTTTGGAGAAGTCATTAGCCTAGAGGTTCACATACTTTTTCCCAACCTACACTGTGAATGTAGACAAGAAAAATACAATAATTTGTGTGTTATTAGTTTAAGCACACTATGTTTGTCTATTGTTGTGACTTAGACGAATATCAGATCAAATTTCAGGTCATTCCAAAGGGTTCACATACTTTTTCTTACCACTGTATATGTTTATATTATAATATTACCTTCATAAACACAACAAACGGTTATCTTTCCGATAACATATATAAAACATATTTATTTGACTGTTAGAATGGCTTTTCTAATGTTAAGAAGGACAGCATGATTGCATCCTCTTAGCAACGTTGTTGACATCAGGCTAATGCCATGTTGAATCGATCCCCTCGCTCCCTCCTCCTGCGAGCGCATAGACCACCTTAGTTAAACACTCCTCATGGTAGCTTTAGCAGATATGACTGGCTCAAAGGCCCTGTTCTAATCTTTCATTGGCGGTTGACATTTCTCATTGAGAGAAAGAGAGAGAGGTTTGTATGTGGTATCAGGAAGTATCAGCTAATCACTCAGCTATTCAAGAGGCACACACATGCAACTTCCACGACTATGTACAATGGACCATACTCAATTACACATACGTGTATAACACCCCTGCCTTATCGAGATAATCTCTGTGGTTGTCATGGCTGCCTGCGCCTGAGAGGGTTGTGTGTGTGTGTGTGTGTGTGTGTGTGTGTGTGTGTGTGTGTGTGTGTGTGTGTGTACCCTCACCTCCACATATCTCCCCGCTGATGTCCTCACACTGGCGGTCATCACACTCACAGTTCCTCCCATGCACACGAGTGTCCCCTGGGGGATGGCAGGTACACTGGCCACATTGACACAGACCTGGAACACAGGTAGTACACACAGGTAAGAATACAGGTGTAAAGGTGGCAGTGTTATTCTCATTTAACAACATTATGACAGGCGACTAAATTGTAAAATACATTTTTTCAACAACAATTATCAGAAAATGTTTATTTGCCATCGCTCATGTTGTATTGTTAAAGGTAGATTCAGTGAAGTGACATCCTCAAATACAGAAGGGTGAGGTCCTTCTTACAGAACATATAACAACAACCACTAGTTGAGGTAAGGGAATCTTCAGGTATCGGCAGCCAAATGCACCTAATATTGGCTCTTTAAGTATGTGCATACTGTACCTAAGGGAGAAATATATTCTTCCAAATGAGGTTGTAAATTGGTCAGTTTTAGGAGATTGAATTCTAGTCTGCTTTCAATTGCTTTTTAATGACCATTGAATCATTCATGTAACAACAATTACATTACACTGAAACATAATATGACAACATTTTGAGGGTAAAGAGAAATAATCTGTTTTACAGTTTCTATCACTTAACGAAACGGGGAGGGACTACTTGCACAATAAAACTATCATTTTCGTGGCACAACGTTTTCCTTTGCAAAACATTTTACTCCGGTATGCTATGATGTGCATTCATAAATACACCCAGAAGGCTTTACAAGGAGGAGAGTGAAAACGGCAACAGAGACAATCCCAGTACAAAGTGCTGTCTAACCAAAGCAACTGCCAAAGCAAACGGAGAGTTGTCATAACTGCAGGTTTCAGAGATTGCGGAGTGTATTGCCCTTTTAATTGTGTCGCCATCCGTTAGCTGTCAGTCAAACTGCGCAAAAGTGAAACCAAAACTATCCTCAACGGTTAAATTTAGACATTCATTCGTAGGTTTTGGTAAAAATGTAAGCATTAGGGCTGAAGGTCCAATGCAGCCGTTTCTATCTCGATATCAAATAATATCTGAGTAACAACGGAGTACCTTACTGTGATTGTTTTGCTGGTCTGAGTGGGGAGGGGGTAACTAAAAACTCGCTGTTATTGGCAGAGTTGAAAAATCTCTTTCTAATTGGTCTATTAATATAGAGTTGACAGCAGTTTTGCACTGGTTTTCTATGGCTATTAAAATTAGAATGGGCCATACAAGCGACTTAGAGCTTGGTATGATCGTCGGTGCCAGGCGCGTTGGATCCAGTGGCTGTCTTGTGGGCCAAAACAGCTCGTTGATGGGAAAGGTTGAGGGAGAATGGCAAGAATTGTGCAAGCTAACAGGCGGAAGGCAAACAGACAAGTAACGGGCATCTCGGAACTCACAACTCGTTAATCTTTGTCACGGATGGGCTATTGCAGCAGACGACCACACCGGGTTCCACTCCTATTAGCTAAAAAGACGAAGAATCGGCTCCAGTGGGCACCCGATCACCAGCACTGGACAATTGTGAAGTGGAAAAACATTGCCTGGAACATGACAGCGAGTTCAGTATATTTGAGTGGAATGTGCAGTCCCCAGACCTCAACCCAATAGAGCATCTTTTGGATGAGATGGAACCGGCTGTTTTTAGCATTAATGTGCCGCAGTCCAATCTGCAGCAACTGCTTGATGCCATTGCATCAGCATGGACCAACATCCCTGTGGAACGTTTCTGACACCTTGTAACCAGGCCTGAAGAATTCAGGCTGTTCTAGAGGTAAAGGTGGCTCCGACCTGCTCCTAGAATGGCGGACCTAATAAACTAATAAAGTGTATATAAAACAAGGCACTTAATCCTAATTGCTCCTGAAAATTGCTCTGGATAAGATTTTCTGCTAATGACTGTGTGTGTTCAGTTAGCCTAGTGGTTAAGGGTGGCAGGTAGCCTAGCTGTTAATGCATCTCTAGGGGCGCTATTTCATTTTTGGATAAAAAACGTTCCCGTGTTAAGCGCGATATTTTGTCATGAAAAGATGCTCGACTATGCATATTCTTGACAGTTTTGGAAAGAAAACACTCTGAAGTTTCAGAATCTGCAAAGATTTTGTCTGTAAGTGCCCCAGAACTCATTCTACAGGCGAAACCAAGATGATACGTCAAATACGTCAAACAGGAAATGAGCAGAATTTCTGAAGCTCTGTTTTCTAATGTCTCCTTATATGGCTGTGAATGCGACAGGAATAAGCTTAGACCTTCTGCCGTTTCCCCAAGATGTCGGCAGCATTGTGACGTATTTGTAGGCATATCATTGGAATATTGACCATAAGAGACTACATTTTCCAAGTGTCCGCCTGGTGTCCTGCGTCGAAACTGGTGCGCAAAGCCATGTGCAAGTATTTTTCCATTTGTTTGAGAGGGGAAACCATGCTTCCACGAACGATATATCATCGAAGAGATATGTGAAAAACACCTTGAGGATTGATTCTAAACAACGTTTGCCATGTTTTCAGTCGATATTATGGAGTTAATTTGGAAAAAAGTTCGCGTTTTGAGGACTGAATTTTCAGGGTTTTTTGGTAGCCAAATGTGATGTACAAAACGGAGCTATTTCTAATACACAAAGAATATTTTTGGAAAAACTGAGCATCTGCTATCTAACTGAGAGTCTCCTCATTGAAAACATCTGAAGTTCTTCAAAGGTAAATTATTTTATTTGAAGGCTTTTATGTTTTTGTTGAAATGTTGCGTGCTGGATGCTAACGCTAATGCTAACGCTAAATGCTACGCTAGCTAGCTACTTTTACACAAATGATTGTTTTCCTATGGTTGAGAAGCATATTTTGAAAATCTGAGATGACAGTGTTGTTTACAAAAGGCTAAGCTTGAGAGATGGCATATTTATTTCATTTCATTTGCGATTTTCATGAATAGTTAACGTTGCGTTATGGTAATGAGCTTGAGTCTGTATTCACGATCCCGGATCCGGGATGGGGAGATCAGAAAGGTTAAGAGCATTGGACCAGAAGCAGAAAGGTTGTAGGTCTTAATCCCAAAGCTGAATAGGTGAAAAATATGTTGATGTGCCATTGTGCAAGGCACTTAACCTGTATAAAAGCATCTGCTAAATTACCAAAATGTGTTCCACTAGAGTTTGGGATGTGTCCATCTCTCTGTTACCAATAAAATGAATAGTGTATGCAGGAGAGGCATGTGTATGCATCCAAGTTCCATTCTTCAAAATAGACATGTTGTTAGGTGCATGGGCAAGGCTTACTTGCAGGTAAAGAGAAGCTAGAAGTGACAATTCCACTTCCAGCTAGTGCCAAATGTCAATTACATACCAGTAGTACTGTAGAATCTTACAGTGCCTTGCGAAAGTATTCGGCCCCCTTGAACTTTGCGACCTTTTGCCACATTTCAGGCTTCAAACATAAAGATATAAAACTGTATTTTTTTGTGAAGAATCAACAACAAGTGGGACACAATCAGCAACAGGAAATGTGGATTATAGGGGTTTTACGAAAATCAAGTCTACATTTTCAAAGTGGAAATCACAAACTTTTACAAGCCTTTTTAAACCTTAAATACACTTAAGTTTGTCGTTTTCTGCTTTGCATGAAAGTTTTTCTGCGTCACGGTGATTAAATGAAGATCTGTAGCAAAAAAAAAATTAAATCCACGAGAGTAAAAATGACATTTATGAACAAAGCGTGACATATTTTCACTGCCAATTAGCGTTTTTACCAGCCTAACCGGCTGTTGTTGTGTGGACAACTTCCTGAATTATGATTGGTTCTCGTTTGCAAAGTTGACAACAATAACAAACATATCAGCAATAGAAAACTTCTTCACGTCGTTGCAACTGATGTTTTTTGGATTCTAAGAAGCAGGAAAAAGCCATTTTAGCCAATTCTAAGCAGTGTCCTTCAAAAAAACATGAAGAAATCACATGTATGGATGAAATGCTACATGTTTCTCCTTTAAAGCAACTATCTTAACAAATACCGTTAGAAGTTGGTAGGTCAGTGAAGTGTGAATAGGTGTGAAAATAGTCAATGAACTTGCTTTGAATTGGCAGTTTAATATGTACTGTATTATTTGACATAGAATCAGTCCTGTCTTGAAATGACCAACAGGTGTCATCTGACGCACGCACGCGCACACACACACACACACACACACACACACACACACACACACACACACACACACACACACACACACACACACACACACACACACACACACACACACACACACACACACACACACACACACACACCACTCTGTAATTAGACAGAGTAACCTGGAGGCAGTGGCCTGTCTGACAACCTCTCCAGTCATCCTCACTGGCCTCATACACCCCTGTCTTATCAATTATGTCTGTGGTCATCATGGTTACCTGCGCCTGGGAGGGGTGTGTCTGATTTGTGTGTGTCAATTGTTTACCCTCTACACTAACCAACTTTTCAAGGATTTGTTGTCTTCCTGAGTGTGTGTTTGTGTGTGTTTATGTGTGTGTGTACATAACACCTTCACTACAGCAACAAGTGAATGGGGGGCAGTCGAACTCAGTTTGCCCCTGTTTGACGATGCAGTGGACAGACCAGTGAAGCCTAAACATAGTCAATCGCCCACAGGCACTCTACATCACACAACACAGATATCAACTGTGACACTAAGGAGCCAGAGTGGACCCAAGTGCAAACCAGCTCCATGGTTTGTCAGTGGACTTAAACACAGAAAACTATTCAAAATAACCACAAATTACAAACAACAACAATAGAAATACCCAGCTGACAAAACCAGTTGTAATAACGTCATATCAACCCATTTCTGGTTTCAATGACATTCTAATGATGTTATGATGATGTCGTAATGACAGCAGCCAGTTTCACCTACTGAGAGGCTCATTATCTTGTCACAGTCACAGCATCAACTATCTTCCGACTTCAGAGCTGAAATAGGTTAAAACCAGGTTAGCTGCCTCCAAATCTCCAACGATTAAAAATTCTCTTAAATCTTTCTTTCATGCCGTATTGTGACAGGCCTATAGCCGACTTCACACAAAACATGACAAATCCTGTGAAATCGTCCTCGGTGCCACATCACAGTGGTCCTGTGGTGCGAATGGGAAACAAGTCGGACTAAAGTATTCCATTAACGCCCCCACCTCCTATCTGCCACGTAGGACCTTCCTCACATCAAGCCTCAAACGTCAAGCTTTCTTCAGACAGCTTGAAAACTTTTCTCACTCTCCCGTCTTCCCAAACTTTGCAATGCTAGGGAAATCTGACTTGTAAATAGGCCTACTTGGCGGGAGGAGGGGTGGGGGGTATCTCTCGCTCTCTCTGCTCGCCAAGCAGAAACAGAGGCCCACTCTCTCGCTGTGTGTGTTTGTGTGAGCCGGATCATTTTTTTTACCCCTGGTGTGTGTGGTGAAACATAAAGCCACTATGAAAAACACAACAATAAAAAATACAGAAAAAAATAGAGAATGAGTCCAGATGTTAACAATGGGATCCCAGGGACCCTGAAGAGAAACTCCTTGTTTGTCAAGATCTGAGTAATGTCAAAAACAGAATAAATACTGCAGTGTGTGTTGAACTGAGAGAAATAAGAATATAAGAGAGAGATTGAAAGAGAGACTTAGAGTTGAGTAAGAGGTGTTGACCCTGCAACTGTGTCTTAGACTAGTTCACAAATGTTCCTGACTGTGATTGACCATGTGTTTCAGCACCATCTGTGAGCACTGTGTCCTTTCAAGGTATGGAAGCATTGATGGTACAAAAGCAAGGGCTGACTGGGACAAGAGTTAGGTCTTGGCATTTTATCCACACCAAACCATATCACTGCACGCATAGCCAACTCACCTTTTTGTGTGCCTCCCAGTTGTGCTGTCTACCTGTCTCAGCATATTCTCCCATGTCACTCTGTGCTTCTTCTTGTTAGGCCTAACTGAATTATAAGGATGGTGGAGATGTTGATTTAATATAGAACGACAATAGCGTAGTGATAAGTTTATGTTATGCCTACTTATCAGCAGCAAATAGCTTGGAGTGGTGGCTACACGGCTGAAAATGGTGAGAACAGTACATTGCCGGGTTACTACTGGCGTGTAAAGTGCTCGGGAGCTGAACCCTGAATAATCAACCGTTGAGACCAAAAGACGTGAGACCGTGGTTCACGCGTTGAAATGGTTGAAACTACCAAACCAGCTGACGTGAAGTGCGAGCTAAACATTACAAATGGTTGTTACTCTGAAACTCTCAATCTCTACACGAGAAGATAAACTCACTAGACCTTAGCATTACCAGTCTGCAGCTGGCATGTAAAGTAGTCTTGAACTTTGACTAAAGACATTAGATGGAAAGGAGAATCCCATCTCAGACAACTGTTGGTGCATCTGAAGTATCTGTTCTGACCAACACTTCACTACCAGAGAAGCTCTACAAAGAAGAAGAACATTGTGCCCTCTGGTGGACAACCAGAGCCTTACACCCATCCAGCTCCTTCCTCATAGCAGGATCGATTGGTTTCAGAGGGACGACGGACAAAGACATCTACACGTAAATACATTGCATTTATTACCAAAATGCGCGGTGGTTTGTGAGCAAAGTATTATTATTATTTTGAAGGTACCTTCTAAATGTATCCAAGTGTTGTCTCTCTTTGTCTCTCCCTCTCTTTACCTACCCCTCATTCTCCATGTGTGTAACAAGCTGTCATATCTTGTCAGTCCACTAGGGACTTTTATCTCATGTAAGTGTGTATGTGTATTCTGTGTTATTATTTAGTTAGTTAGTAAATAAATAATTAAATCAATTTGTGTATAACCAAATAATCAGAAAAGCTTGGGTTGTTTAGGATTCAAGAGTTCTACGAAGTTCAGAATGAGACTGATATGAGGTAATAATTAATAAGTGACTGTTATTGAAATAAGAAATATCTATATATCTTTAGAGTTTAATTCAGGAGATAGTAATTTGTTAAACAACTTTTCCCGTGGTGCCCCAAATTCCTAATTAGTTAACTGTTACATGACTAATTTAATGGAGTAACAATTAAACATAGTTAGTTGATAAGATAAATAACAGTCATCACATTAATGCAAGTCACGTCAGGACAATATCCTTGATTCTATCCAGTGTAGCAAACGATACCAGCCCACTGAATGAATGACAAATGGATGGGCAATAATTGTGCAAATTACTTCAAAATAGTATTTAAATGAACTGAAATGATGAAGAGGTTGATTTAATTTAGAACAACAATAGTGTAATGATGAGTTTGTGTTACTTTGTAAAAAGAAGCTGTTACGGGACTGTTTTATTTACTGTAACTCCATTACAAACATGCTATGTGTTGCATTGTGTCTTTGGAATAATACTGAACAAACGATGCCAGTCAGCCTGCACAGCCAGCCCATCAAAACACACCTATGCAATAACAAAACGAATTCCACACATAATATAAACAAGATTAAATTGACAATAATGAAATATTAGGCCTATCAGTTCTCAAATTGTACATGAAGAGATGGGCGCATCCTCATTCAGAGCCAATTTCGTGGTATCCAATTGGTAGTTACAATCTTGTGTCATCGCTGCAACACCTGTATGGACTCGGGAGAGGCGAAGGTCCGCCAAAACACAGCCACAGCCACAGCCACACTGCCTGCTTAACCCAGAAGCCAGCCATACCTTTGTGTCAGAAAAAACACTGGCGACCGTGTAGGTGCCTGGCCCGCCACAGGAGTCGCTAGAGCACAATGGGACAAGGACATTCCTGCCAGCCAAACCCTCCCCTAACCCAGATGACGCTGGGCCAATGGTGCACTGCCCCGTGGGTCTCCCGGTCTCTGACAGCTGTGACAAGAGCATGGACTCGAACCAGGATCTCTAGTGGCACAGCTAGCACCGCGATGGAGTGCCTTAGACCACTGTACCACTCGGGAGGCTCTGTGATTTCTATATAGTATCTGAAAGAGCTAATTCTGCAGTTTCGATGACACTTAACTTTGTCAAATAAAGCTTAAAATTCAAGAAGTGTAGCTCTTTTTCCAAATTTCATTTTTTCTCTCCAAAATATCTGTGCTGTCCATGCATTCAGCACATGACCACTCACGCTGCAGCATTCCTCTGGCGAATTAGCAAAAACTAGTAACATAATAAACTTAAAATGAAAATATGCTATTCTGTCATTCAAAGGATAAATGGGCAATAGATAGAAACTGATAATAGTGCATGTGACTTCAGTTAAGTTTTGGTTAGCCACCTATGTCAAAACCAAGTACTTGCTCAGTGGCTTTCCGCATCCGGGGAAAGACGAAACCAGGCCAGCAGGTGAGCGACTTTCTGAGGCTGTGGTTTTGAGACTTGTGGAGCCTTACATGGGAAATGCAAATGCAGAAATGTGACCATGGACAACTTTTTCACATCAATTTCCCTGCCAGACAAGTTGATTGCGAAGATGACATGCCTGCTCGGAACAGTGAACAAACTACTGCTGCCCTCTGCGCTAAACAACATACTGTACCAGCGGAGAAATTCTAAATAAGAGTGTTTGCATCCTCAGCACCATGCATCCCACTGGATCTGAGTTTCGTGAGAACCACATGAACGCCAAGAAAGAAGCTACAGCCGCCAAGCAGGCTGCCAAGGCGACAGGTCCTGCTCTCCGTCTTCCCCAAGCACCACAGCTTCCACTCGGGAAAAATAAGACACAATGTCAATTTGGCAGGTGCACACGAAACAAGACCCATGACAACTAAGTGCATTGCAACCGATTTGTTTGTGGGGATGCTCACGCAAAGCCCAGAAGCTATCTGCTGATTGTGGACCCTAAGCATAAAGAGAAGACACAATTGACTCATGAGTAAAGGCATGGGTATAATACAGTGTGCGATTCAATCAACAAATGACTGTTTTTATATCTTGAAAATATTTCCATAAATATTTCTTTATGCAATTATTACTTTACAATTGTTCAAGCACTGTTGTGTTTGTTTAGGAATACATCAAATAATTTAAACTACGCACCTGGCTGGTTATATTATTATTATTATTATTATTCTCATCTTTTTTGTCTGCTTTGTCAAAATAAATGACTATAACTCTATTACTAATCAAATCTAGAAATAAAAGTTGATCAAATGAATTACACTGTAATGTTTTTATTGTAAAGGCAACAAAAATATATTATTCAAAACATATCCTTGACTCTATCTAAACAAATAACTATTGTTGTTATTTCTTTAAATTGATATATTTCCATGAATATTTCTTCATGCGATTAATCCTTTACAATAATAGTTCATGCACTATCAAGCCTTTTATTTATCAAGCGTGTTTGCGCACCTTGCAGGTTGACATGCATCTGATGCAGATGCTAAAGGAGACGCCCGGCCACGTTCTTTAGCGGGTTCTTACATGCTGAAAGACCAGGCGGTTCTAGTGTTAAGCCATTATAAAAGCCAAGCTAATGTCTTATGGGGATCTTTCTAAGTTTATAAGCACCCTTTTTATTTTTTACCATCCATGATCTTGGCTGTCTAACTGAGAGTCGGAGCAGGTATCTTTACCGATGTTTGACTTTGAATGTGAGTTTGCGTGTCTGTATTTTGATGTGTGCGTTAATTTTGACCAGCTCACCCAACAAAAAATGTCCAGCCCATCTGCCATTTGCCAGACGCCAAATCCGTAGACCTATGATGTAAGGACCTGCTATTGTATTTCTGCACTGCTAAAAGTCATACAGAACCTGCTCTATTTTCTGTATAAGTACATGATAACATACTGTAGTTCGCCCTTAACTTGATTTTCAGCCACATACCCTTTAATGGCCTTTCAGGAGGTCAAAAACTCATTCTGATTGGCTGGGCTTGGCTCCCCAGTGGGTGGGCCTATGCACTCCTACGCCCACCCATGGCTGCACCACTGCCCAGTCATGTGAAATCCATGGATTAGGGCCTAATTTATTTATTTAACTGGACTAATTTCCTGATATGAATTGTTGAAACTGTTGCATGTTGCGTTTGTATTTTTGTTCACTATACATTTACCCCAATCCTGACACTTTTACATGGCATCCTCTTCTCCTCAACTTTAAATTCACACAATCAGTGCCCCCCCTCCGCTCTTCCCTAGTAGGAAGCTGGTGGAGGTAAACACACAGACGGTCTGTCTCTCACCTGGCATTTCCACGCCTAGCACTCACAACCCTTCAATCAACACAGAGGAGGGAAAAGGTCAGTGAGGAGAGAGAGAGAGAGAGAGAGAGAGAGAGAGAGAGAGAGAGAAATTATTGGTTAATCACTCAGCCATTCAAGACACACACACACACACATGCAACTTCTAATGCTTTACCCAATTTGCCAATGAAACACATAAACTCCATACACATACATATAGGCATACATGTTTGCACACACACACACACACACACGCACACACACACACTGGCTCCTACCTCTCTGTCCATGCTAGGCTTGGAAGGGCCAGGTGAGTGACAGACTGTCTTTTTTTTGTTTTGTTTTGTTTTAGGGGTGCGACTGCGTATATACTGAGTATTACGCAAGGTAACATTGAGATCCTCAGTTAGGTGATTAACCGGTTTTTGTATGTCCTTGGGTAGGTGGAAGGAGCGTGGAAGAGCATCTAGGAATCCAAGATTTTATAGCACAGCTTTCAATCATCCTTGGTTGGGGTCTGAGCAGATTATTTGTTGTGATTGCAAACATAATAAATCATAGTCTAGGATTATGAGGAAAAACATTTAGATCCACAAAGTTTATTCCACAGGACAAAACTATATCCAGGGTATGACTGTGACAATGAGTACGTCCGGAGACATATTGGACAAAACCCCCTTTTGGAGTGGGTCTGTGGACTTGAATTGAAGTCACTAAAAATGTGAATATTTCTACAAGGTCCGATGGGAATTCAGGAAACTCCGTGAGGAATGCCGTATAAGGCCTAGGAGGCCTGTAAACAGTAGCTATAAAAAGTGATTGAGTAGGCTGCATAGAATTCATGACTAGAAGCTCACACAACAAAAATGCTGTCATTTTTGGGAGGTAAATTTAAATTTGCTGTTGTAAATGTCAGCAACACCTCCACCTTTGCAGGATACACGGAAGATATGGTCAATAGTGTAACCAGGAGGAGAGGCCTCATTTAACATAGTCAATTCATCAGGCTTGAGACAAATTTCAGTCAGGCCAACCAGATCAAGATTATGATCAGTGAATAGTTCATTGACTTCCTTGGAAGTGAGGGATCTAACATTAAGTAGCCCTATTTTGAGATGTGAGATATCATAATCTCTTTCAATATTGACAGGAATGGAGGAGGTCTTTATTCCAGTGAGATTTCTAAGGAGAACACCACCATGTTTAGTTCTGCCCAACCTCGATCGAGGCACAGACACAGTCTCAATGGGGATAGCTGAGCTGACTACACTGACAGTGTTAGTTGCAGTCACCACTAAGCTGGCAGGCTGGCTAACAGCCTGCTGCCTGGCCTGCACCCTATCTCATTGCGGAGAGGAGTTAGAGCCTTGTCTATGTTGATAGATAAGATGAGAGCACCCCTCCAACTAGTCATTTATTCAGAAGGCCAGGCTTGGTCCTGTTTGTGGGTGAGTCCCAGAAAGAGGGCCAATTATCTACAAGTTCCATATTGAGGGGCAGAAAAAGTTTTCAACCAGTGACTGAGTTGTGAGACTCTGCTGTAGAGCTCATCACTCCCCTTAACTGGAAGAGGGCCAGAGACAATTACCCGATGCTGACACATCTGTCTAGCTAATTTACATGCTGAAGCTATGCGCTTGGTGACCTCTGACTGTTTCATCCTAACATCGTTGGTGCCGACGTGGATAACAATATCCCTATACTCTCTATGCTCACCAGTTTTATCCTTAGCCAGCACCCTCTTCAGATAAGCCTTTATGTCGGTAGCCCTGCCCCCTGGTAAACAGTGTATGATCGCTGGATGATTCTTTTTAAGTCTAATATTGCGGGTAATGGAGTCACCAATGGGTTTTCAATTTGTCAGAGCTAACGGTGGGAGGCTTCGGCGAGTCAGATCCCGTAATGGATGGAGGAGAGATCTGAGAAGGCTTGGCCTCTGACTCCACTCGTTGCTTAATGGGGAGAACTGGTTGAACGTTTTTGTCGGCTGAATGAGCGACACCGGTTGAGCATGCCAAAGGTATTTCTGTCCAGAAGCCTTGAGAAAATTGTCCTGCTGTGGGGACTGTGTAGGGAGATTTATACTACTATTTGTACTTACTGGTGGCACAGACACTGTTTCATCCTTTGACCTTACCTAACGATTGCATCTGAAGCTTGGCTTGCAACACGGCTGTCCTCACCATAAGGTGATAGTTCTCCTGTATATTATTAGTACAGCGACTGCAATTAGATGGCATAATGTTAATGTTACTACTTAGCTTTTCCGGCTGGTGGAGGTCCTGTATAACCATGTCCAGATAAAGCGTCCGGAGTGAAAAAGATGAATGAAAAAAGTTGAACGTGGTAAAAACTAAGATGTTGGTAAAAACTAAGACGTTTGATAAATGCACATTTTTATTAAACAATGGACTTTCTTCTTTCTATCAATAAACCCAGCTAGACACAATCCCACACATAATTAAGCAATCATTACTATGTATTAAACAACAGCAGATGTGTGAAAAATTATGTTTCTTGAAAGCAACTGAACGTTCTTAGGATTAATTCTACAGTGTATAAAATTGCATTATGCATACAGGAAGTTGATTTACAGATATAGTACCAGTCACAAGTTTGGACACACCTACTCTTTCAATGGTTTTTCTGTATTTTTTATTAAATTTTTTTCTACTTTGTAGAATAATAGAGAAGACATCAACACTAAGAAATAACCCATATGGAATCATGTGGTAACCCAAAAAGTGTTAAACAAATCAAAATGTATTTTAGATTTTAGATTCTTCAAAGTAGCCACCCTTTGTCTTGATGACAGCTTTGACAACTATCTGCATTTTCTCAACCAGCTTCACCTGGAATGCTTTCCCTACAGTCTTGAAGGAGTTCCCACATGTGCTGAGCACTTGTTGGCTGCTTTTCCTTCACTCAGCGGTCCAGCTCATCTCAAATTATCTCAATTGGGTTGAGGTGGAATGATTGTTGAGGTCAGGTCATGTGATGCAGCACTCCATGACTCTCCTTCTTGGCGAAATAGCCCTTACACAGCCTGGAGGTGTGTTGGGTCATTGTCCTGTTGAAAAACAAATGATAGTCCCACCAAGCACAAACCAGATGGGATGGCATGTTGCTGCAGAATGCTGTGGAAGCCATGCTGGTTAAGTGTGCCTTGAATTTTCAATAAATCACAGACAGTGTCACCAGCAAAGCACCCCCACACCATCACACCTCCTCCACCATGCTTCACGATGGGAATCAGACATGTGGACATCCTCCGTTCACCTACTCTGCGTCTCACAAAGAAACAGTGGTAGAAACCAAAACATAACATTTGGGCTCATCAGACCAAAGGACAGATTTCCACTGGTCTAATGTCCATTGCTTGTGTTTCTTGGCCCAAGCAAGTCTCTTCTTTTAATTGGTGTCCTTTAGTAGTAGTTTTATTGCAGAAATTCAACCATGAAGGACTGATTCACGCTCCTCTGAACAGCTTATGTTGAGATGTGTCTCTTACTTAAACTACATGAAGCATTTCTTTGAGCTGGTAACTCTAATGAACTTTTCCTCTGCAGCAAAGGTAACTCTGGGTCTTCCTTTCCTGTGGCGGTTCTCTTGAGAAAGAGTTTAATCATAGCGCGTGATGTTTTTTGGAACTGCACTTGAAGAAACCTTCAAAAGTTCTTGACATTTTCGGGATTGACTTACCTTCATGTCTTAAAGTAAGGGTGGACTGTCATTTGTATTTGCTTTTTTGAGCTATACTTGCCATAATATACACCACGCCTACCTTGTCACACAACTGATTGGCTCAAATAAGTAGAAATTGTTGAAATTCTGCAAATGACGTTTAACAAGGCACACCTGTTAATTGAAATGCATTCCAGGTGATTACCTCATGAAGTTTATTGAGAGAATGCCAAGAGTGTGAAAAGCTGTCAAGGCAAAGGGTGGCCATTTTGAATAATATCAAATGTAAAAGCTATTTTGATTTGTTTAACACTTTTTTGGTTACTACATGATTCCGTATGTGTTATTTCCACGCGTATGGCTTCACTATTATTCTACAAAATAGAAAATAATAAAACAATAAAGAAAACCCTTGAATGAGTAGGTTTGTCCAAACTTTTGACTGGTACTGTACATAAAGCAATTGTTGTCTGTATGAATATTCTGTGTATTTTGGTGCATGAAAAGATAGATAGTAGTAGATATTGGAGACCTGGAAAAGTATGGTACGGTATCGGGGTTGAAAGAGACTGTCAGTCAGAAAGCTTCCAGAACACTGAGAGAAAGACACCATTCAAAAACACAGAAAAGCTGTGTAGCTTCCAGAACACAGAGAGATGAGATTTTAGAACACTGAGATTAGATTCTAGAACACTCAACATTCGTAAATTACCCCTGGGGTGCCAGAGAGCGCTCAGAGGGTGCTCTGGGTGTGAGTAAATTCAGAGCATTGTCAGATTGCCCTTTCGTAAATTGAGAGTGTGTCGCTCTCTGAGGGTTCAGAGCGCACACTGGACACTCTGGCCGAGAAGTAGAGTTGATCCGAGCGTTCTGACCTCACAACAGCAGTCAAGCCCTAAGTTAACTGGCTAAAGTTAGCTAGCTTGCTAGCTATTTCCAGACATACAGTTGAAGTCGAAAGTTTACATACACTTAGGTTGGAGTCATTAAAACTCGTTTTTTCAACCAATCCACAAATTTTTTGTTTACAAACTATAGTTTTGGAAAGTCGGTTAGGACATCTACTTTGTGCATGACACAAGTCATTTTTCCAACAATTGTTTACAGACAGATTATTTCACTGTATCACAATTCCAGTGGGTCAGAAGTTTACATACACTGAGTTGACTGTGCCATTAAACAGCTTGGAAAAGTCCAGAAAATGATGTCATGGCTTTAGAAACGTCTGATAGGCTAATTGACATCATTTAGGTCAATTGGAAGTGTACCTGTGGATGTATTTCAAGGCCTACCTTCAAACTCAGTGCTTCTTTGCTTGACATCATGGGATAATCAATAGAAATCAGCCAAGACTTCAAGAAAAAAATTGTAGACCTCCACAAGTCTGGTTCATCCTTGGGAGACATTTCCAAACACCTGAAGGTACCACGTTTATCTGTACAAACAATAGTATGCAAGTATAAACACCATGGGACCATGCAGCCGTCATACCGCTCAGGAAGGAGACGAGTTCTGTCTCCTGGAGATGAACGTACTTTGGTGCGAAAAGTGCAAATCAATCCCAGAACAACAGCAAAGGACCTTGTGAAGATGCTGGAGGAAACAGGTACAGAAGTATCTATATCCACAGTTAAACGAGTCCTATATCAACACAACCTGAAAGGCCGCTCAGCAAGGAAGAAGCCACTGATCCAAAACCGCCATAAAAAAGACTATGGTTTGCAACTGCACATGGGGACAAAGATCATACTTTTTGGAGAAATATCCTCTGGTCTGATGAAACAAAAATAGAACTGTTTGGCCATAATGACCATATTTATGTTTGGAGGAAAAAGGGGGAGGCTTGCAAGCCTAAGAACACAATCCCAACCGTGAAGCATGGGGGTGGTAGCATCATGTTGTGGGGGTGATTTGCTGCAGGAGGGACTGGTGCACTTCACAAAATAGATGGCATCAACATCTCAAGACATCAGTCAGGAAGTTAAAGCATGTTCGCAAATGGGTCTTCCAAATGGACAATGACCCCAAGCATACTTCCAAAGTCGTGGCAAATTAAGGACGACAAAGCCCTGACCTAGAAAATTTGTGGGCAGAACTGAAAAAGCGTGTGTGAGCAAGGAGGCCTACAAACCTCACTCAGTTACACCAGCTCTGTCAGGAGGAATGGGCCAAAATTCACCCAACTTATTGTGGGAACCTTGTGGAAGGCTACCCGAGATGTTAAACAATTGAAAGGCAATGCTACCAAATACTAATTGAGTGTATGTAAACTTCTGACCCACTTGGAATGTGATGAAAGAAATAAAACCTGAAATAAATAATTCTCATTTCACATTCTTTCACATTCTTAAAATAAAGTGGTGATCCTAACTGACCTATTTTTACTAGGATTAAATGTCAGGAATTGTGTAAAACTGAGTTTAAAGGTACTTGGCTAAGGTGAATGTAAACTTCTGACTTCAACTCTAGATGAGAGAATACAGTTGAAGTCGGAATGCACAAAGCAGATGTCCTAACAGACTTGCCAAAACTATAGTTTGTTAACAAGAAATGTATGGAGTGGTTAAAAAACTACTTTTAATGACTCCAACCTAAGTGTATGTAAACTTCCGACTTCAACTGTACCTCACTCTGACCATTGTTCTCACCCTAGCAGAGCTGATTAGGCTGTTTTCATGTTATCCAGTGAGTTGGTGAGCGTTGGAGCGTTGCTGCTGGCAGTCACCTTTAACAATATAATTACACTTTTACTGACACCGACCATATTCAACGGGTGTTGAGCTGTTGTAAATTCATCCGTTATTCTACGCTCTGGCACACTCAGACAAGCGTGCTCTTAAATCGGAGTAGATAGCCAGAGGGAATTTAGGAACTAATCGTGAATAAAAAAAATTTTGATTATAGAGCATTTAGAGGACATGAGATTGTGGAGCATTGAGAGAAAACAAGACTCTAGAACCCTCACATTCAAATCTGGAACTCAAGGCCAGTTCTACTGCTTTTTTTTTAAATGAATGTTTCCCTTTTAATCACAACCCTTAAAACAGAAAGACTCAAATCACCATAATTGTGTGATAAAACCACAAACCATGAAGTGGTGCAACTAAGATGAGATCTGGTGTTTGAAGTGTGTTTGAATGTAAACCCAATGTAAGTGTTATGATACACTGAATTCATTTAAAAAACAGAATGGAAGCGCTCTGAAACACCCAAAGTGTTTCTTCAATCTGAATAATTGTGTTATTTTAGAGCGCGCTGTGAAATTTGTTTGGGTGTTTCAGTGCATGTAAAAGCATCAGAATGGAAACAGAATGTTTTGGCACACTATGTCTGTCATTCAATCAAATGGTTTTGCATTTCAAATTATTGTTTTTGCACAAATATTGTTTGATGATTTTTTTGTCTATATTTTGATTAACATTTTAAAAGACACTGGGAAATGAATACTTTTCCTAGGGTAGACTTTGGCCAGGACCATTGTGAGATTATATTCAAAATGTTTAGGACTAAGTTATAGCAGAGGTAACATGACGTCACATGTGTAAAATGGGCTTTCATAACTGGTATTCATGTGAGAAAGTGAATGTGGACCTGGGTCTCCTGCTAGTCCTACTATAGAGAAATGTGAAATGCCACATTTATTTTTTGTGCTTTGTTTAAACAGATTAGAAACAGAGAGACAGAGAAAAAGTCAAAGTTGGACAGGCGGAAATGGGAAATTAACCGCAGACTGCTGGAGCAGTAAGATTGGAATTTTACCGCCTCAACCACAAAGCCACATACTGTGTGAGGAGCTTTGGCCCCAATATCATAGGCAAAAGGTGAACTCCAAACATTGTACTGGTGCACTGTTCAGAATTCACCCAATCTGAGGCATGGAGGTGGAGAGAGGGCATACGTGGCAGGTGTGCCCTCTAGCAAGCTCAATGGTCAAGCATAAAAACATGCGGGCGCCTCCCCTGTATTCGGGTCCTTCGCAAACTCAGACAGGTAAGAGCACACCAAATGCACATATGAAATGCTCCAAAACAATCTAAGAATG
This sequence comes from Oncorhynchus mykiss, assembly GCF_013265735.2. Taxonomy (NCBI): domain Eukaryota; kingdom Metazoa; phylum Chordata; class Actinopteri; order Salmoniformes; family Salmonidae; genus Oncorhynchus; species Oncorhynchus mykiss. The sequence continues at coordinate 3,386,550 of NC_048586.1, read as the reverse complement.
TATGTGTCAATGAGTAAAACATTTTATCACATTGAATGAAACAAAAATGGAATTCACTCAATAAGAACATTTGTTTCGTGTAACATTTCAGCTAATAGTCTGAGTCAAACAGCCATTTTGATTCATTGATCAGTTTTCATGATGCTACATGTAGTTGTTTATTGGCACATGTTGTTGTTTGCACCTTTCGTACAGTAGTGCAAATTACAGGCCTGCTTTTTAGTTAACACTGCTGACTTGTTTGCCTACTAGCTTCATGAGCTTCTTCTATTGTTTCGTGTATGACCCACATGTGATATACTACATTAAATGGCCACTGCCCATTTAACCACGTTATTGCATCCTATCCTATGTTATTGCATCCTGTCATTAGCATAATGGGGATGACTGGTAGATTGCATTGAGCCCTGGGCTAAAGTTTGTATAAGTGCTACTGCTATCAAGTTTTGTATAACTGCTACTGCTAACATTGGCAGTTATTAGACAGGTTTCCATTGACTCAGGTTTATTCGACAAAAGCAATGTCCCAAAAAAACCATTGTAACGTGTAATAGAAACGGCAGCTATAGGACAAATGTTCTAAGAATCTAAATTTGTATCTGTTCAACAGGGGTGGATTTTAATTTAGTCTAACTTCCTTTATTGCAACACATTATGATGGAATTATGATATTTTTTCAAGTAAATGATCATTGCTGAATACTTTTGAATGTATGCAGGGCACGTGATGTCATAACGTAACTGTAAAGGTCCACCCCACATTTAACTATGACAATAATGTATCTTTGCAGGACAAGGATTGTCTTTACTTTCAAGAATGCCTAAATTGCTTCACTTATCTTTTATAGTTGCACATTTCACCATCCCAATAATTTCAGAACTACAGGATTGCAAGTTTCACCATGGCACGGAATGTGGCAATACGTTGGCACATGATAATTATTAGAAATGGCAAATATTAGTCCATTCTTGCATTCTATCCATGCTGGCTTTTGCGGGCTACCTGAGACAGGAGACAGATAGGTTGGAGGGCATACAAAATGTCACTGATTTATTCACCAATTTGCCTAAATGGATAATGGAGACACTTCAACCACTTCATTTTTATTCGACATTAGGTGTTTTCTATGTTTGTTAGTTTTTTTTTGGTGTGACATCATTACGTCCAGCTGTTTTTATCGACACAAGACAGTCCGGGCTCTGGCTGGGCCACTCAATGGAAGCGCACAATTGTAGAATCTATTTTCTATGCGAACATTCTAAACGTCAACAAAAAATATCACTGAACAAGTTTATGGAAACGTAGCTACTGCCTAAATTTCTTTTCCATAAATGTGAAATATAGTTCCATATTTCCATTGATTTTGTTTGCTCAACTTTTTGGTCAAAGTGTTGCCTGAACCTAACATTTTTTTGTCTGTCCAAACTGAACTTCGACATTAGAAGAAATAAGGCAAAAATTCAGTCAACTTAAAATGTGTTTGCTCAAATTGTATCATATGTTCATTCAACTAGAAACGATTACCTAAAAAAGCTGTAGAAATAGTTACACACAGCACTTCTAACAAACAATGTTTTTTTTCTTACACATGTACATGTTCATTTACACAGTCAGTATTATTCAATATATATATTATTAATATATTATTAAATATATCACTTGGGATTTGAACTCACAACCTCTTGGTTCATGGCATTCCAATCTTCCTGCTGTCTGTACCAATAACTACTTTCCATGTATTGTTACACTCTGCACTTCACATCTCAGCTCTGTTAACAATACACTCACTTCACATCTCAGCTCTGTTAACAATACACTCACTTCACATCTCAGCTCTGTTAACAATACACTCACTTCACATCTCAGCTCTGTTAACAATACACTCACTTCACATCTCAGCTCTGTTAACAATACACTCACTTCACATCTCAGCTCTGTTAACAATACACTCACTTCACATCTCAGCTCTGTTAACAATACACTCACTTCACATCTCAGCTCTGTTAACAATACACTCACTTCACATCTCAGCTCTGTTAACAATACACTCACTTCACATCTCAGCTCTGTTAACAAAACACTCACTTCACATCTCAGCTCTGTTAACAAAACACTCACTTCACATCTCAGCTCTGTTAACAAAACACTCACTTCACATCTCAGCTCTGTTAACAATACACTCACTTCACATCTCAGCTCTGTTAACAATACACTCACTTCACATCTCAGCTCTGTTAACAAAACACTCACTTCACATCTCAGCTCTGTTAACAATACACTCACTTCACATCTCAGCTCTGTTAACAAAACACTCACTTCACATCTCAGCTCTGTTAACAATACACTCCACATCTCAGCTCTGTTAACAATACACTCACTTCACATCTCAGCTCTGTTAACAATACACTCACTTCACATCTCAGCTCTGTTAACAAAACACTCACTTCACATCTCAGCTCTGTTAACAAAACACTCACTTCACATCTCAGCTCTGTTAACAATACACTCCAAATCTCAGCTCTGTTAACAATACACTCACTTCACATCTCAGCTCTGTTAACAATACACTCCACATCTCAGCTCTGTTAACAAAACACTCACTTCACATCTCAGCTCTGTTAACAATACACTCACTTCACATCTCAGCTCTGTTAACAAAACACTCACTTCACATCTCAGCTCTGTTAACAAAACACTCACTTCACATCTCAGCTCTGTTAACAATACACACAAGAAAAACTATAGTGATTAAGGGGTGACGTTAAAACAGCCCCAACAACATTAGACAAACAATTGCTTACATATCTAAATCAAATCAATGATGAAAGAACAGTATGATTAACTGATCGGTGACACAGACATGGTGGCATAGATTGAAGGTCAGCGTGCCATAAACCAAGCGGTTGTGAGTTCAAATCCCAAGTGAGGTCATGTTTGAATAATAGTGTACAGTCCATTTCAACAAAATGTGGAAAAAGTCAAGGAGTCTGAATATTTTCAGATCGCACTGAATGTCAACCTGTGTCAAATATGTAAGTTGGAAACATTGTATGTTGAAAGCACTGTGAGTGTGTGTTTGTGTAACCAGTTGCACAGCCTTTTTAATCGCAAATAATAATTTATAGTTGAATGAACATATTACTTACATTTTTGCCAAAGTTTCCTCAAGTAGGAGGTACGTTTGGACAAACTAATTGCTTTTAGTTATGGTAACACTTGGATAAAAAAAAAAAGGCTGTGGAACCAGTTACTTCTTTGGGATCGGCGTCCCATCAACGGGACATGTAAATCATGCAGCGCCTTGTGTCACAATCGCAGATTTTAGAGAAACAACAAATGTCGGTACATATAAGTGTCTTATATCGGCTGAAAGCTTAAATTCTTGTTAATATATCTGCACTGTCCAATTTACAGGAGCTATTGCTGAGAAAAAATGTCATGCTATTGTTTGAGGAGAGCTCCTAACAACAAAACATTTTTTTCACCCGTGATAGGTTTGATAAATTCCCTTCTAAAGGTAAAATGTGTACTTACATTCTGAAATCTTGCTCTGATTTATCATCCAAAGGGTCCCAGAGATGACATGAAGTGTCGTTTTGTTAGATAAAATAATTTTTCATATCCTAAAAAGGTCCATATAGCATGCAAGATCGATTCTGTATTTCCACTCGTTCAATTTGCAAAGAAACTAATCTGTGAAAATCACGTTTGTATGTATTCCTCAGAGATCTTAGAACGTAACTAGACTTCACTATATCATTAGGGGTGTAGTATATCCTATAGGACACCATATCAGAGATCCTAGAACGTAACTAGACTTCACTATATCATTAGGGGTGTAGTATATCCTATAGGACACCATATCAGAGATCCTAGAACGTAACTAGACTTCACTATATCATTAGGGGTGTAGTAGGAAGGATAGTTAATCCTTGGTGACAATTGAGACATGGATTGTGTGTCTGTGCCATTCAGAGGTTGAATGAGCAAGACAAAATATCTATGTGTCTTTGAATGGGGTATGGTAGTAGGTGCCAGGCGCACCGGTTTGAGTGTGTCGAGAACTGCAAAACTGCTAGATTTTTAACACTCAACAGTTTCCTGTGTGTATCACAAATGGTCCACCACTCAAAGCCAACTTGACGCAACTGTAGGAAGCATTGGAGTCAACATGGGCCAACATCCCTGTGGAACGCTTTCAACACCTTGTAGGGTAAAAATAAAATACAAGTACTTTCCTGAACTTTGTTATATCTCTTAGATATAGAACCAACACTTCAAAACATACTTCCTTTTGATTTATTTTTTGACTATCTGTTTTGCCACGTGTTATTTAATGGGTTTCTACGGGCTAATAGCCAACTAGTTCTCATAGGCTCATGTCAGAATTAGACGTTCATCCAAATTTTGAAGTTCTTCCAAACGTCAAATTTCGAAAAGTTTAAGGTTAAGTTTAGGCATTAACTCCATATTTTTAAAGTTAGGCTTGAACTCCGAATGGTTAAGGTTAGGGTTAAGGTTTGGGATAGGCTTAAAACAAAAAAAAAACTTTCCATTGCTAGATTTGAACATCCAAGCTTTGTCACCAAAGGCAGATGCTTACACCCATCCGCCATTTCATCCACAATGCCCTAGCAAACCGAAACCTTCTTGAAGGTAACAGCGGTCACTGTTGCCCCTATACTGACCTGTATCAAGGGTGACCTAGCTGCTAATAGCAGTAAGGCCAAATTCAGTGTTTCATCAAATATTAGTATTTTTTTTCATACTTACACGTCCTAAAATTCAAAATAAATTAGCTAAATGATCCTTGGTATGACCATCTTAAAACAATTCCATAGGTTAGCTTAGTATAAACCCATCCCGGGACCCTTAGACAAATCTGTCCCAAAACCCTTACAACACTGTGTTTAAATACTCCAGAAAATATACGTTTTCGGCTCCATTAATGTGATGGCGGCTCAGTTACCACTAGTTTTAGTGTTACAAAGCACTTCATTTTAACAGTGCAGGGACTAATTTAGACCTGGAACACCAGGCGTGTGCAATTAATTATCAGCTAGAACAGAAAACCAGCAGTACTCCAGACCTGATAGGCTAAGATTTGAATACCCCTGCTCTAGAACAATGAGAGAAAGATGTAATTCTAGAACATTGAAAGAAAGGTGAGACTGTCAAGAGATATTATTCTAGAAAATAATCCAGAACACGGAGAGGAGATTCTAGAGTGTTCTCGGTGCCGTGTTCTGGAACATTGTACAAATGATTGCAAAGTTGTAATGCATATGACTTGTTCATAAATTACTGATCAATGCATTGAGTTGTACAGCTGACTAGGTATCCCACTTTCCTTTCATCACACCAGGCTGGTGGGTGGATCCATCCCAACTATTAATCAGGATGCATTCATGACTTGCCGTTTAACAGGAAACATACGGAATTAGAAAGCATCAGTGGACTAATCAGGCAGTATAGACCCACATGTAGACACTTCCCTCTAATGCTTTTTAGAGATGATTCATTCCATTCTCAGTTCATACATGTAGCTGTTTTCCTTAGCACAGTATTGTTCTCACAGACCTTTTTGGAATGCAAGGCCAAACATGTCCTCGTTAAACACTTAAACAACACAGCATCTCATCTTTAATGTCATGCAACATTTGAAATGACTGCAGATTCAAATATAGCATATGTCTGCCAATAACATCTGCAAAGCTGTACTAGGTTTTCTTTCAAGTATGAAATATGAACGTTTGTTTGAAGGTGTTCAGTTTCAATATTTGAGAGAGGATATGCCTACAGTTCATCTACTACATACTTCAGAGGGCGCATAAAGGAATCAGCAGAAAAATGATCGAAGCAGGTGTTTCCTTGAGGAAATACCACAGTAAAAATAATGTAATATCTGCAAGCATTTGACTTCTGCCTTTCAGGAAGAAACTCAGACGCTGCTGTTTCCACTCAAGTCCTGGATTGTACCAGCTGGACTCATACGTGTCTCCCTGAGCCTTTCTTTCTCTTTCTCTCCCTCTGTTTCTCTCTGTTTCTCTATTCCAACCATTCCCCTTCTCCCATCTTATTGACCATGTCTCCATTACCTCCCTTTCGTTCCCATCATTCTCTTTCTCTCGTTCTCCAGGCCTTCACACACTGATCTACAATAATGTGTTATACAGTATAACCAATCCGCTTCTCCCAACCACAGGACTAAGACAGAAATGGGTTGTGCGCAGCATCTATCCTTTTACCAAATGAAAAAGTTCACATGCATATGCCTGCAAACGTATGCACACACACACACACACACACACACACACACACACACACACACACACACACACACACACACACACACACACACACACACACACATACAACATTGCCAATTAAAGGAGTGAAATACTGAGGAATATATAGGGAAGTTATGTAATTGAGCCTACTATCTGAGCTACTGGCTGTGTCCAAAACCTGGCTTTCCTATTACTTATTTAAAGTTCATACTGTGTACTAATCCTACAATGTACTATTTAGCACGTGCTGTTTAGTAAAAAATATGCACACGGTCTAAACACATTACTTTTGGTGCCTTCAAGATAACAGGGAACGAGCTCAGACAAAAAGGAGAAACCGGGACATCGGTGATCTTAAGGTCAGAGAAGTTGGAGCTCTAGGATGATGCCCGAGTTCCTGACGTAATTCCGAGTTGGAAGACCGTTCAAAATTATTATTTCCAGTCGGAGCACGTTCCCTGTTGTGTTGAACGCACCATCAGTTACGACTTCACATATGAACCGTAAAGGATCGTCTGTAGCCCCATCCAGTGACCTTTCACTACTAGAGTGTTGTTGTTTTGGGTTAACGTCAGTTAAGTAGCTAGTACCTGGAGTACACCTGAGTTCCCATAGAACTATGCATGTATCAATTAAAGAGTCTCCTGAAGCTGGAAAGGAATGGGAGATGCATTAAAGAAATGCAGTGCTGAGGCAGACGACTCGTAATGAGGATGACTGGTTACTACTCTGAACTATGTGTGGTGAGCTTTCTGGCGCCCAGAGCTGCAGAGGCATCACCCAAGTGGGTGCCAAACATTGTGAAGGTGGAAGTCGTCACCAGACTCCATCTTAATCAATCATCTTCCTGACCACCTTCCTCTGATCAAGCCGTGAACTGTTCCTCTCCATCTTTGGAGGATGCAAAGACTTGGCCTTTATTGGTTGACCTGGCCAACTATAGCTAGGCTACTCATTATGTTGTATTGCTTGTTTGTTTTTTGCTTTTAATGTGCTTTGAGATCGTTATGTAAAGCACTACAGAAATGTAATAAATGATTATTATTGATGGTCAGTTATGTTTAGTAGATGGTTTATTAGAGTAAAATGGTCATAAGGCGTGCCTCCCTGGCACTCCACATCTGGACCCTTCTGGGAGGGAGAGGAGCCCACAGCTGCACCTTGGATGAGGAGATGATTATCATACCACTTCCAGGATGCGGCTGTGGCCTCCCCTCCCTCCGTGCTGACTACGGTGGGGGGAGATTTCAATTCCTGGAAAATATGGAAAAGGATAGCTTTCAGCATCAAACTTAATTATTAAAAGGAATTATGCAAATTGACAATCTCAGAAATACTTGCACCTTTCTAACATGTACAGTTGAAGTCGGAAGTTTACATACGCCTTAGCCAACTACATTTAAATTCAGTTTTTCACAATTCCTGACATTTAATCCTAGTAGAAAATCCCTGTCTTAGGTCAGTTAGGATCATCACTTTATTTTAAGAATCTGAAATGTCAGAATAATAGTAGAGATAATTATTTATTTCAGCTTTTATTTATTTCATCACATTCCCAGTGGGTCAGAAGTTTACTGACACTCAATTAGTATTTGGTAGCGTTGCTTTTAAATTGTTTCACTTGGGTCAAACGTTTTGGGTAGCCTCCACAAGCTTCCCACAATAAGTTGGGTGAATTTTGGCCCATTCCGCCTGACAGAGCTGGTGTAACTGAGACAGGTTTGTAGGCCTCCTTGCTCGCACATGGTTTTCTATAGGATTGAGATCAGGGCTTTGTGATGGCCACTCCAATACCTTGATTTTGCTGTCCTTAAGCCATTTTCCACAACTTTGGAAGTATGCTTGGGGTCATTGTCCATTTGGAAGACCCATTTGCGACCAAGCTTTAACTTCTTGACTGATGTCTTGAGATATTGCTTCAATGTATACAAATAATTTCCCGCTCCAAGACTGTTTTGATCACGTGGACTGGAATATGTTCCGGGTTGCCTCTAGGGGTTTACATCAATGAATTTACTGACTCAGCTACCAGAATCATCAAAAAATGAATAGATGATGTGATTCCAAGTGTCATTCAATACTTACCCAAATCAAAAACCGTGTAATGATGGCAGCATTGTAGGAAAACTACTAGAGAGAGATGCCTCTTATGAACACGGCAAGGTGACCGGGGACAATAGTAAAGGTTATAGGGTCAATCTGTTATATCTGGTGTAATTCTCCTGCCTTATCTGGTGTCCTGTGGAAATTTAAGGGAATTTAAGTATGCGCCCTCTAATTCTCTCCCTGCACTCCCTGCAGACATGAGCACTAGGGCCATGCCTCAGGACTACCTGGCCTGATGACTCCTGGCTGTCCCCAGTCCAACTGGTTGTGCTGCTCCTCCAGTTTCAACTGTTCTGCCTGCGTCAAGGGAACCCTGACCTGTTCACCGGACGTGCTACCTTGTCCCGGACCTACTGTTTTCATCTCTCTTTCTCTTTACCGCACCTGCTGTCTCAGCCTCTGAATGCTCGGCTATGAAAAGCCAGCTGACATTTACTTCTGAGGTACTGACCTGTTGCACCCGCTACAACCACTATGATTATTATTTGACCCTGCTGGTCATCTATGAACATCTCGAAGAACAATCTGGCCTTAAAGGACCATTTACTCTTATAATCTCCACCCATCACAGCCAGAAAAGGACTGGCCATCCCTCAGAGCCTGGTTCCTCTCTAGGTTACTTCCTAAGTTCCTGCCTTTCTAGGGAATTTGTCCTAGCCACCGTGCTTCTGCATCTGTTTAGCTTGCTGTTTGAGGTTGGGTTTCTGTATAGCACTTTGTAAAAAGGGCTTTATAAATCAATTTGATTGAAACAACACAAATACGACCTACTCAGATCATTCAAGATGGCAAAACACAGGTATAGGAACAAAGTGGAGGAACAATTTAGCGGGTCGGACACGAGGCATATGTGGCAGGGGCTCTTAATGATCACCGAAAGCCAGTCACGTTGCAGACACCAACACCGCCCTACCGGAAGAGCTAAACACCTTTCCTGTGGCGGGCCGGGCGCAGTGCGCGCTAACCAAGATTGCCAGTTGCACGGTGTTTCCTCCAACACATTGGTGCGGCTGGCTTTCGGGTTGGATGTGTGCTGTGTTAAGAAGCAGTGTGGCTTGGTTGGGTTGTGTATCGGAGGACGCATGACTTTCAACCTTCGTCTCTCCCGAGCCCGTACGGGAGTTGTAGCGATGAGACAAGATAGTAGCTACTAAACAATTGGATACCACAAAATTGGGGAGAAAACGGGAGAAAAAATAAAAATAAATAAAAAGAGACCCTGAGGACAACGAGGGCTATGTACTTACGGTCTCCACAAAGGATGTACAGTATATGTCATTCAAATGTGTTAACCCTCACAAACAGCATCCCTAGCCGTGCCCTCAGAGCATGTGCAGACCAGCTTGCAGTTGTGTTTTCTGATATCTTTAATCTCTCTTTAGCTTAGACCACTATCTTCACCTGCTCCAAGATATCCACTATCATCCCAGGGCCCAAGAAAGGGAAAGTAACAGATCTGAATGATTACTGACCCGTAGCACTCACCTCTGTCACCGTGAAGTTTTCGAGATGCTAGTCAAAGAACCACATCACCTCCTCCCTCCCTGACACACTCGACCCTCTCCAATTCTCCTACCGCCCTGACAGATCCACTGACGATGCAATCGTCATTGAATTGCACACTGCCCTCACCCATCTGGACAAAAAGAGTGCACATGTGAGGTTGCTGTTCATCGACTACAGCTTGGCATCAATACCATAGTGACCTCTAAGCTCACCACAAAGCTCACTGCTCCCCTGTTCCCTTCCTGCCTCTTACCCTGACCCCACACCAAAGGATATTTACCATTGTTACAGTGTTAATATAGTGTTAATATACAGTATTTATATATATTCATTTAAATACATATTTGTTTATAGTCCTTATTATTAAATGTGTTTTTATTTCACTTTGACCTTTATTTCACTGTAGCCCCGTGTGGCTCAGTTGGTAGAGCATGGCACTTGCAATGCCAGGATTGTGGGTTTGTATCCCATGGAGGACCAGTATGGAAAAAAGTATACAAATGTACACTACTGTAAGTCACTCTGGATAAGAGCATCTGCTAAATTACTAAAATGTACCTGCATGCTTAGAGTTTAAGATTTTCTACTGTGCCCTGAAATTTACTTTCACTATTCAACATCTAATCTAAAAAAAAAAAAAATGTGTATGGTCAATCTCTTCTAAGCAAATAGGGTTAAAGTGTGGGTCAGAATTAGCTGTCTAGCTTTATACATTAATTCATTCAAAACGCATAGCTGCTGTTATCTAGTCATGTGTATTATACCAGTTTCATACCTAAATCCTGGTTGAAATATGTAAACATTGAGTCATAGGAGTCTATATCAGCGGGAGACTTTGTTCTCTTTGTTCTTTCAAAATTGGAGTCAACTAACGCAATAGAGAAGGAGTTGAGAGTGGACTTGTTTGGTGCTGGCCCTCCACCACTAATTAGACATTGTGTCATTTGATCTGGTAGAATCACTATGGCGTTAGTATTGTAATTCCCCCGACGGCGAGCCATGGGAAAGCATTTAGCAGGGCACAACAAAGTGCAATGTTTAATTGAACGGAAATGGTGCTGTTCTGAATGACCAGTTGAAGAACGTTGTGATCATGGTGGGCGATTGTATGTGGTGTGATGCTGCAGTAATTTTGCTATTTCAAGTGGTCACCCCGCCAGACCCACCAAACAGGAGCAAAGATACCTTGAAGACTATTGAAGAATGGTGTGCATCATTGTAGGAAAACATGGCGTTCAGGTCAAACTATCAAAATCCTTAACAAAATGCTTAATCAGCTGACTGGACCCTGTAGTGTCATTTCAGGTGCTGGGTTATACAGCAGAGGCAGGGCCAACCATGGGGCCTTAGAGACCCAACCCGGACCAGCCCTGCAACTCCCACAAACACCAGTCTGTTCAGTTTGTTTATTTGGGCCCTGGCAGCAGTGACCAAGCCAAGCAATCCCCCACAGACGTCATCTCCTCTTTGAGTAACACAAAATCAATGGCTACATTAACCCACGTTAAATATAGGGAGCTTTGAGACCATGCAGGGTTATGTTCCTCTTAATGAAGATATCCGCCAGCGACATAATCAGGAAACTCTCCACCGTTTAACAGTTAAATTCGATAAGGTCTACCTGAATTACATTCATGTTATAGTGCCATGTGTTAGTTGTTTTTCTTACACCGGTCACTGCCTAGAGGTCAGTATCCTTCAGGGATTTAAAGACAAGGTAACGACAAAAGGAAGGACAATGCAATATGACAGGACACATTGAAAAAGGCCCGACACATTAAATCTAAGTTTACTTGTCACGTGCACCGAATACAACATACAAAATGATTACTTACAGGCTCTAACCAATGGTGCAAAAAAGGTATTAGTTGAACAATAGGTAAGTAAAGAAATAAAACAACAGTAAAAAGACAGGCTATATACAGTAGGGAGGCTATAAAAGTAGCGAGGCTACATACAGACACCGGTTAGTCAGGCTGATTGAGGTAGTATGTACATGTAGATATGGTTAAAGTGGCTATGCATATATGATGAACAAAGATTAGCAGTAGCGTAAAAAGAGGGGTTGGCGGGCGGTGGGTGGGACACAATCCAGATAGCCCGGTTAGCCAATGTGCGGGAGCACTGGTTGGTCGGCCCAATTGAGGTAGTATGTACATGAATTTATAGTTAAAGTGACTATGCATATATATGATAAACAGAGAGTAGCAGCAGCGCAAAAAGAGGGTTTGGGGGGGCACACAATGCAAATAGTCCGGGTAGCCATTTGATTACCTGTTCAAGAGTCTTATGGCTTGGGGGAAAAACTGTTGACAAGCCTTTATGTCCTAGACTTGGCACTCTGGTACCACGTGCCATGTGGTAGTAGAGAGAACAGTATATGACTAGGGTGGCTGGGGTATTTGACAATTATGAGGGCCTTCCTCTGACACCACCTGGTGTAGAGGTCTTGGATGGCAGGCAGCTTAGCCCCAGTGATGTACTGGGCCGTATGCACTACCCTCTGTAGTGCCTTGCGGTCAGAGGCCGAGCAATTGCCATACCAGGCAGTGATGCTCTCGATGTTGCAGCTGTAGAAAACCTTTTAGTTTCCTGAGGGGGAATAGGCGTTGTCGTGCCCTCTTCACGACTGTCTTTGTGTGTTTGGACCATTCTAGTTTGTTGGTGATGTGGTCACCAAGGAACTTGAAGCTCTCAACCTGCTCAACTACAGCCCCGTCGATGAGAATGGGGGCGTGCTCGGTCCTCCTTTTCCTGTAGTCCACAATAATCTCCTTAGTTGAGGTTGCTTTGAGGGTTAGGTTGTTATTCTGGCACCATGTGGCAAGGTCTCTGATCTCCTCCCTATAGGCTCGTTGTTGTCGGTGATCTGGCCTCTTGTGTCGTCTGAAAACTTAATGATGGTGTTGGAGTCATGCTTGGCCATGCAGTCGTGGGTGAACAGGGAGTACAGGAGGGGACTGAGCACGCACCCCTGGAGAGCTCCAGTGTTGAGGATCAGCATGGCAAATGTGTTGCTACCTACCCTCAGCACCTGGGGGCGGTCCGTCAGGAGGTCCAGGATCCAGTTGCAGAGGGAGGTGTTTAGTCCCATGATCCTTAGCTTAGTGATGAGCTTTGAGGGTACTATGGTGTTGAACGCTGAGCTGTAGTCAATGAATAGCATTCTCACATAAGTGTTCCTTTTGTCCAGTTGGGACAGGTCAGTGTGGAGTGCACTAGAGATTGCATCATCTGTGGATCTGTTTGGGTGGTTTTCAAATTGGAGTGGGTCTATTGTTTCTGGGATAATTGTGTTAATGTGAGCATTACCAGCCTTTCAAAGCACTTCATGGCTACGGACATGAGTGCTATGGGTATGTAGTCTTTTAGGCAGGTTGCCTTTGTGTTCTTGGGCACAGGGACTATGGTGGTCTGCTTGAAACATGTTGGTAATGCAGACTCAATCAGGGACATGTTGAAAAGGTTAGTGAAGACACCTGCCAGCACACATCCTTGTAATCCGTCTGGCCCCGCAGCCTTGTGTATGTTGACCTGTTTAAAGATCTTACTCACGTCGGCTACGGAGAGCGTGATCACATGAAAAGATTAATTATAAATGATGAGTAATCGTACTGTACGTTTGTAAAGCATGCACAATGTACAAGACTCCGGATAATAAGTGCTATCCTAAAGAAATGAACTACAATCCGGCATCGGGAACTGCCTCTATGAACGGAGGCCAAAATCTGACAGGCAGCATTGTTCCCAAATGTTGGCCAATCGCTACGAATGTAAGTTTGTGTGTGCAAGCAGTTTTATGTAGTTGATATGGAATCACTAGCTAGTTAGGGGCGGCGCGCTTGTTATTATCAGCGCTAGTTACTAGCTCTAGTTAGAAGTGCTCTAGTTAGCGTCTATCGTGCAGGTGCTCTTTCAAGGCCCATGGCTTTTGTGCAGCACTAGATAAAGCTGCTAATAAAGTGTGCAAAGTGTTGTTGTGTAGAAGGTCCCCTGTGAGGGAATGGTGAGTGAGAGACAAGGACATGACCTAACATGTTACAGTGTCACTACGTGTCCCTGTTCCAAGTTGCTGGGGGTTGCTGCAGAGAAGGGCCAAAGGGGGTAAATGTACCCGGTGTGGAATTACTAGCTGGTTAGTGCGTTGGTTGCAACCAAGTCACTGGTTGTGACCAAGTGACATCCCTCCCTTTGAGAAGTCATGGCTTTTGAGGAGCGACAAAATGCCGCTTCATGTGTGTGAAGTGTTCAAATCAAATGTTATTTGTCACATAACACCGAACACAACAGTTGTAGACCGACCGTGAAATGCTTACTTAAAGACATTGTATTTGACGCATGTGACAAATAAAATGTGATTATATTTGATTCCATTGAGGGACAGGGATGGGGATCTACTGTGTTACATAAAGAGCTCAACCTGAATCTACTTCCTTTGTGGTGAACCTGGCCAACCCCTTCTATAAGATGTTACTCAAACGTTCTCTCTCGCTACGGTCTTTGATCATGAACCAAGATGGACAGGTGGGTTCATGTGAATAGAGCAATGACATAATACATTGTATCAAATGGGTTGTGTTTTTACAATGCAGTTGACTGACCACCCTGATGGACCAGGTGGGGGAATTTATCACGGCCAGTTAAATTAACGTCTGCTTGAACATCACAGACCACAGTGTCCCAGAAATATCTACTGGAAATGCCAGTGTCAGCGAAATGCATGTTTTCTGTAACATACAGTACATTACATGCATCAGACGCCCATACAACACAATACAACGCACTGTACATACAACACCACCACAACGCATGCCCATACAAATCACATACAATGTAATGGCGTTACCGTGAATTTGACAGTAGCCTACGGTAATATGAATATGGCATCAAAGCAAGTACTGTGTAATGACACACAGTACAATACTGTAACACTGACTGTATTACGCTGTTAAAAGTAAATGCTACTGTAAATCGGAATGAATGACTGGATGAACAAATTAAATTAGTTGACAGAGGGGTTTGTATTTCATAGTATTTTACTATAATTACAAGGGATTGGTGCAAGCAGGTTGGCTGATGGGGAAAGTGTTTACAAACATTACAGCATATTAATCTATATTTGGTGTTTTATACCACTTGCACTTCCAGAGGTCTTAACAAGCACTGTCCGAAAAGGGATTCTACAGAATACAGACCATTTCCAATGCGTTTTTTGAGTTTTGTGGATATACACCATATCCTGACAAATTCTGAATCCAGATGAGTCTTTTAGACATCTATGACATTGGGATTACTCTCTTTATGTTGACAAATACTGATTGTATACATCGCATATCTGTGTTTTCTCAAGATATGAAGCAATTTTGATTCCAGATATGCTTCTATAGGCTGAGGTCCATATCTGCATGTTGATATGATTTTTGATGTGCTGAAAGTCAGGATGATTTCTGATGCATTTCTGAGTTTTCAGCACATGCACAATATTTGGACAAACATAAATCTGTATTTTTTTTTCATGCACATTTTATTTTGGGATTCCCTCTGGATATCACACACTGAACGGCTGGATATTGATTCATTAGATATCCTGAGGCCTATTTCGACATCTTATTTTCTCTATATGATGACAAGTACTGACAGTAGGCCTACATATTGATATCCTGAATAAGGACAACTTCTGATGCTCATTTGAGTTTTGAGGACATGTTCAATAAGTTGAAAAATATGAAATCCATATTTTTTTAAGAACTTGATCTCAAGTTTTATTTCCCTCTGCATGAAGACACGTGCAAACCGCAAGCACTGTAACTGGTAGTCTAGCAGGAAAAATCATCAATTTTCTGCTGGGGACATCCAATTTGTTATTTTGGGTGCCACAAATGGGTCTGTAAACACTATATTAAATAAATACAATTATATATATATACACATGTAACGGTTTTCTTCTATCTCCTCCTCTGATGAAGAGGTAGAACAAGGATCGGACCAAAATGCAGCGTGTAGATTGCGATCCATGTTTTAATGAACAAAACGTAAAACACGAATCAATACAAACACTACAAAATAAAGAACGTAACGAAAACCTAAACAGCCTATCTGGTGAAAACACATAGACAGGAACAATCACCCACACCACACAGTGAACCCCAGGCTACCTAAATATGGTTCCCAATCAGAGACAATGACGAACACCTGCCTCTGACTGAGAACCATATCAGGCTGAACATAGAAATAGACAAACAAGACATGAAACATAGAATGCCCACTCAGATCACACCCTGACCAATCAAAACATAGAAAATACAAAGTAAACTATGGTCAGGGCGTGACAGTACCCCCCCCCCAAGGTGCGGACTCCGGCCGCAAAACCTGAACCTATAGGGGAGGGTCTGGGTGGGCATCTGTCCGCGGTGGCGGCTCTGGCGCTGGACGTGGACCCCACTCCATGACAGTTTTAATCCCCCTCCTAAACGTCCCTAAATAGGTTACCCACCACAATGATAACATGGGACAGAGGGACAGCTCGGGACAGAGGTAACTCGGGACAGATGGGTAGCTCAGCCCTGAGAGGAAGCTCAGCACTGAGAAGAAGCTCAGCACTGAGAAGAAGCTCAGGCAGGTGGTTGGATCCGGCAGATCCTGGCTGGCTGGCGGTTCTGGAAGATCCTGGCTGACTGGCGGATCCGGAAGATCCTGGCTGACTGGCGGATCCGGAAGAGTCTGGTCGACTGGCGGATCCGGAAGAGTCTGGTCGACTGGCGGATCTGGAAGAGTCTGGTCGACTGGCGGATCTGGAAGAGTCTGGTCGACTGGCAGATCTGGAAGAGTCTGGTCGACTGGCAGATCTGGAAGAGTCTGGTCGACTGGCAGATCTGGAAGAGTCTGGTCGACTGGCAGATCTGGAAGAGTCTGGTCGACTGGCAGATCTGGAAGAGTCTGGTCGACTGGCAGATCTGGAAGAGTCTGGTCGACTGGCAGATCTGGAAGAGTCTGGTCGACTGGCAGATCTGGAAGAGTCTGGTCGACTGGCAGATCTGGAAGAGTCTGGTCGACTGGCAGATCTGGAAGAGTCTGGTCGACTGGCAGATCTGGAAGAGTCTGGTCGACTGGCAGATCTGGGAGAGTCTGGTCGACTGGCAGATCTGGAAGAGTCTGGTCGACTGGCAGATCTGGGAGAGTCTGGTCGACTGGCAGATCTGGGAGAGTCTGGTCGACTGGCAGATCTAGGAGAGTCTGGTCGACTGGCAGATCTGGGAGAGTCTGGTCGACTGGCAGCTCTGGCTGCTCCATGCTGACTGGCTGCTCCATGATGACTGGCAGCTCTGGCTGCTCCATGCTGACTGGCTGCTCCATGCTGACTGGCTGCTCTGGCTGCTCCATGCTGACTGGCTGCTCTGGCTGCTCCATGCTGACTGGCTGCTCTGGCTGCTCCATGCTGACTGGCTGCTCCATGCTGACTGGCTGCTCCATGCTGACTGGCTGCTCCATGCTGACTGGCGGCCCTGGCTGCTCCATGCTGACTGGCGGCCCTGGCTGCTCCATGCTGACTGGCGGCCCTGGCTGCTCCATGCTGACTGGCGGCCCTGGCTGCTCCATGCTGACTGGCGGCCCTGGCTGCTCCATGCTGACTGGCGGCCCTGGCTGCTCCATGCTAACTGGCAGCTCTGGCGGCATCCTGCAGACTGGCAGCTCTGGCGGCATCCTGCAGACTGGCAGCTCTGGCGGCTCCTTGCAGACTGGCAGCTCCTTGCAGACTGGTAGCTCTATGCAGACTGGCAGCTCCTTGCAGACTGGCAGCTCTATGCTAACTGGCAACTCTATGCTAACTGGCAGCTCTATGCTAACTGGCAGCTCTATGCTAACTGGCAGCTCTATGCTAACTGGCAGCTCTATGCTAACTGGCAGCTCTATGCTAACTGGCAGTTCTGAACAGGCGGGAGACTCCGGCAGCGCTGTAGAGAAGGAAGGCTCTAACAGCGCTAAACAGGCGGGAGACTCCGACAGCGCTGGAGAGGAGGAGGGCTCCGACAGCACTGGACAGGCGAGGCGCACTGTAGGCCTGATGCGTGGTGCTGGCACTGGTGGTACTGGGCCGAGGACACGCACAGGAAGCCTGGTGCGGGGAGCTGCTACCGGAGGGCTGGGGTGTGGAGGTGGTACTGGAAAAACCGGACCGTGCAGGCGCACTGGAGCTCTTGAGCACCGAGCCTGCCCAACCTTACCTGGTTGAATACTCACGGTCGCCCTGCCAGTGCGGCGAGGTGGAATAGCCCGCACTGGACTATGCAGGCGAACCGGAGACACCGAGCGCAAGGCTGGTGCCATGTAAACCGGCCCAAGGAGACGCACTGGGGACCAGCTGCGTAGAGCCGGCTTCATGGCATTAGGCTCGACGCTCAATCTAGCCCGGCAGACACGCGGAGCTGGAATATACCGCACCGGGCTATGCACCCGCACTGGAGACACCGTGCGCACCACTGCATAACACGGTGCCTGTCCGGTCTCTCTAGCCCCCCGGTAAGCACAGGGAGTCTGCCCAGGTCTCCTACCTGGCATAGCCATACTCCCTGTTAGCCCCCCCCCAATAAATTTTTGGGGCTGCCTCTCAGGCTTCCATCCGCGTCGCCGTGCTGCCTTCTCATACCAGCGCCTCTCTGCTTTCACCGCCTCCATTCTTCGGTAACCTTCCTCGCACTGCTCCAGCGAATCCCAGGCGGGCTCCGGCACTCTCCCTGGGTCGGCCGCCCACCTGTCGATCTCCTCCCAAGTAGTATACTCCATACTGTACTCCTCCTTGGGCTGTTCCTGTTGTTTCTTCTCCCGCTGCACCTTAGTGCGGCTACACTCCCCTGGTTTAGCCCAGGGTCCTCTCCCGTCGAGGATTTCCTCCCATGTCCAGAAATCCTTATTGCGCTTCTCCTCGCGCTGCTCCTGCCTGTTGACACGCTGCTTGGTCCGTTGGTGGTGGGTGATTCTGTAACGGTTTTCTTCTATCTCCTCCTCTGATGAAGAGGTAGAACAAGGATCGGACCAAAATGCAGCGTGTAGATTGCGATCCATGTTTTAATGAACAAAACGTAAAACACGAATCAATACAAACACTACAAAATAAAGAACGTAACGAAAACCTAAACAGCCTATCTGGTGAAAACACATAGACAGGAACAATCACCCACACCACACAGTGAACCCCAGGCTACCTAAATATGGTTCCCAATCAGAGACAATGACGAACACCTGCCTCTGACTGAGAACCATATCAGGCTGAACATAGAAATAGACAAACAAGACATGAAACATAGAATGCCCACTCAGATCACACCCTGACCAATCAAAACATAGAAAATACAAAGTAAACTATGGTCAGGGCGTGACAACACAGTTGAAGTCAGAAGTTTACATACGCCTTAGACAAATACATTTAAACTCTGTCTTTCACAATTCCTGACATTTAATCCAAGTAAAAATTCCCTGTTTTAGGTCAGTTAGGATCACCACTTTATTTTAAGAATGTGAAATGTTAGAATAATAGTAGAGAATGATTTATTTCAGCTTTTATTTCTTTCATCACATTCCCAGTGGGTCAGAAGTTTACATACAATCAATTAGGATTTGGTAGCATTGCCTTGAAATTGTTTAACTTGGGTCAAACATTTCAGGTAGCCTCCCACAAGTTCCCCACAATAAGTTAAGTGAATCGTGAAAAACAGAGTTTAAATGTATTTGGCTAAGGTGTATGTAAACTTTCGACTACAACTGAATATATATTTAGCAAAGATTGGCCTACCGTTGCATCTTCACAGAAAATGTGTTGTGATTGGAGGGTTGGAATTGCTATGCTGCATTTTTTGGAAACTTGGATTAAATATGATAATGTTTGCCTTTCCGTCCCTTTTATAACCTACTACTGAATATGGTGCAAATGTATGCTCAGATATTGTATGTCACCTTCATGTGAAGAAACAGTATGATTTTCAGCACCTGAACACATAAGATCATTTTGGAGCTAGACATTTCATGAGTCCGATTTAGCACATTTTCCATCAGATATAGGAGGATGAATACTACATATGCAACGCTATCTATTGAAATTGCGATTATTTAAAAAAAATACAGATACATAAATGGTCAGTTAATGATTACAGATATGAAACGTTTCTGAAAATATGCCTAAGTGTAAATAAAGGCTTAGATATGTCAGCATGTTGACACATACCCTCTGCGGAGTTAGAATATTCTACAAATATGTAACTGGGTGCATGTGCATCAGGTGCGTGTTTTGATAGTATCTCAGCCTAGATATCTCCCTGGACTCATATGATAGCAGGGAGATTTTTGAGGTCCAGATTGGACGCATGTAGAAACTGTCCCATTACGGAGAATATCCTAGCTCCGTATCTGAAATGAAGGACATGCATATCTGGAGCATGTCTGCACCCTACATTTAACAAAATGTCAGATATCTGGAAATATATAGTTCAATATTTCACTTAATATTGACCCTTTTCGCCCAGTGAAATTCTCCCAAGCTGGCAGCGGCTACAGTGCAAAACAGACCGAAAGGTTAAGGTTGAAGACTTCCTGCCACTCTAATCTGTCCCCTATACATTTTAAATTGATGGGGCACTATAACCATATAGGAGTTCAATTGGTACAGCATTCTCACTAATGGGTGCAAGAAATATAGCGTCACACCTCAAAATATGTTAATCTGTTAATTAGCCAGAAACAACAATACCATGCATCTACTAGTGGTCAAACGGTATTTGGCGCACCAAAGATACGGTACTGTATTATACAGGGTGGAATTACAGTACCATTCGAAATACAGCAATTATTTCCCCGACCACCACATTTTCCCATAATGCACCATGATTTACAGTATGCTGCAGTAAAATGTTTCAGAGTATTTTACCGTTGATAATACAAAAAATGACCACATAATTGACAGTTTTCCATTACAGTGTAGGCTACTGTACAAGGCATTTGCAACACACAAACAAACACCATGATGCAAATACGACATCCCCACCAATGTTTGGATCTCATTAGATCTGTTTGATATCGAAGCGCATCGTATTAGTCCCTTTAAAACCCACTGCTATCAGCAATATTGGACATTGGATTCCTTTATTATTTCAGTGAGAGTCAGGGATAAGAATCACACAGAGGATGAGGAGGTCCCAGGAAAACATGCTTCCTCAGTCCAAAGGGACAGTTAATGAGGCATATAATGTAATAAATCTAGACACATCGACCCAGGCCATTGCTGTTGAGAGCAGCCCCTACCCTGACTCACAATGTAGCTGGCCAGCCATGCTCATTAGACACACACACACACACACACACACACACCAAGGGCAGTGGGTGCTGTTTAAGATGAGGGAGAATTATATATTTTTTAATGAGCATGGCATTATTTCTATTACATTATATTGGATGTCTGTTATTCATATTCCGTTCACCCAGTTCAATGTAACATCGATAGGTTTAGGCTACTACATGATACTCAAATGTTCCTTGTATCCATCATGAGGTTGCTATATCCTAGCCTATGAATGAAAGTTTACAAAGTAGGTGTACAGGTCGAGAGAATTTTGAGTAATCAAGGTGACAGACACATTCAATACTGCATTGCACTAGCTATCTTCTTTTGCTATCTAAGTGACTATTGCCTTTCTCGTTGAGTCAACTACTCATCACATTTTATGCACTGCAGTGCTAGTTAGCTGTAGCTTATGCTTTCAGTACTAGATTAATTCTCTGATCCTTTGATTGGGTGGACAACATGTCAGTTCATGCTGCAAGAGCTCTAATAGGTTGGAGGATGTCCTCTGGAAGCTGTCATAAGTACTGTGTAAGTCTATGGAAGGGGGTGAGAAACATGAGCCTCCTCGGTTTCGTATTGAAGTTAATGTACCCAGAGGAGGAGAGAAGCTAGCTGTCCTCCTGCTACACCATGGTGCTGCCCTACAGTGTGCTGCTGAGGCTACGATAGACCTTCATTGTAAAACAGTTTGTTGTAATCAACACACACACACACACACACACACACACACACACATACACACACACACACACACACAGCCTTACATTAGTCAGTAAACTGAAAGGGAGACACTTGGCATCCCCTCAGTTCTGCTAAGATCCCAACACTAGGCGCAAAGGGATTCCATTTGGACCGGTGTATAGTTGGACTGGTTTGCTCAGTTAGTTCGAGTATTGTGCACCAACATTTGAAACTACAAACACAATTTCTTAAAAAACACATTGAAACCGTGGTGACGAGAAATGATTGGAAGTATACTGTACTGTGCTGTAATGTAATGTAGTTTTCTGTACCTCGTCCGAAGCAGGGCATGTTAGACGTTCCCTTGCACTTCTTCAGGCTGCTCTCCAGAGACAAGGAGCAGGACAGAGGGTGCTCACATTTCTTCCCCATCCAGCCTTCCTTACAGTCACACCTTCCACAGTTACACTGGCCATGTCCTGGGGACGAGGAGGGAGAGTGTAAAGATGAATGGGTTGGGGAGGAGAAATGGAAAATAGTGGAAAGATGAGGTAGAAGAAAGAGTGTGAGTAGATGGGGTGATTTGTGGTTGGGGGAAGAGAAAGAAGGGAGCGAGTGGGACAGGGATGGAGGAAAAGGGACTGGAAAGGATGAGGGAGAATTTAGTAGAATTCTCCCTCATTTTATTTTAGTAGAATTTAGGGAAAGGTTCACTGTGTTTTGACAAACAAAACACCATAAACATAAAAAGCTGTTCCAAGGCAAATAAATGTACTTTATCATCACCAATAGAAGGCACAGTGAGAGCATCCATTACATTTCCCCAAGAAGTTACTAAAACCTCCTTACCAAAAACATAGTTGGAAAGTTACATATGAAACAGCATAACGTTTTATGGCTATAAAGTTTTACTGTTGTATTAGAACCAGATGGAAGAGTGTTTTTGGTGTTGGCCCTGTGTCTGTGATCTCAGGGTAATCCTGAAAAATAGAAGTGGGCTGTTGTTTTCTCAAATTGTATTATTCCACCCAACGCCCAATTTCTAAAGCTGAATCAGCTGGACTTTAATCAAGAACAGAATGTATCCGCTTTCTGAAGTTCATGTAACCCTCACAAAGATCTTTGGGTTACTTTGACAAAAGACTGTGTGATATAATGGTCTGGTTTGTGTCCATGTTGTTAGTTGATGTTACATTTTGTTCATAATCACCTTTCAAAAACCTTACATTCCAAACATTGCTATGATTCTATTGTTTGCAATTCTCCTCTGCCCTGTTTTTTCAAATTCAATCAAATCAAATTTCGTCTTACAGTGAAACGCTTATTAACAAGCTCTTAACCAACAGTGCAGTTTAAAGAAAATGCCTTTAAAAAGTAAGAGATAAGAATAACAAATAATTAATGAGCCGTAGTAAATAACAATAGCGGAGCTATATACAGGGGGGGGGGGGGGGGGGGGCTGGATGCAAATAGTTTGGGTGGCCATTTGATTAGATGTTCAGGAGTCTTATGGCTTGGGGGTAGACGCTGTTTAGAAGCCTCTTGGACCTAGACTTGGTGCTCCGGTAGCAGAGAGAACAGTCTAAGACTAGGGGGGCTGGAGTTCTTGACTATTTTTAGGGCCTTCCTCTGACACACCGCCTGGTATAGAGGTCCTGGATGGCAGGAAGCTTAGCCCCAGTGATGTTTATTTGATTTGATCTTTATTTATACAGGTTTTTCTCATTGAGATAACCTCTTTTCCAAGAGAGACCTGGTCCAATAGCAGCAGAGGGAACAACGTTTCAGACAAAACAATTGACACAACAATAAACACAACTATAAACACACATACAGTACAACAAAAACATTGTACATTAAAAACACAAACGTCTTGAATAAAAACAGCTGGCCTAAAAACAATTACACTCTTCTGTGATATATACAGTGGGGAGAACAAGTATTTGACACACTGCCGATTTGGCAGGATTTCCTACTTACAAAGCATGTAGAGGTCTGTAATTTTTATCATAGGTACACTTCAACTGTGATAGACGGAATCTAAAACAAAAATCCAGCAAATCACATTGTATGATTTTTAAGTAATTAATTTGCATTTTATTGCATGACATAAGTATTTGATCACCTACCAACCAGTAAGAATTCCGGTTCTCACAGACCTGTTCGTTTTTTTTTAAGAAGCCCTCCTGTTCTCCACTCATTACCTGTATTAACTGAACCTGTTTGAACTTGTTACCTGTATAAAAGACACCTAATGGCATTCCCCACAGAAGTAAAACAGGAAATTAAAAACTTTCACAAGATAGGTAACCGAGATTAGCTTGCCCTTACAGTTGTCCTATGTCAGTACATGTTAACATTGCATTAACATTGCATTAAAGTGACATATAGAATGCCTTACATTTGAATGTTTCAGACCGAAGCGAACGCAGCCAGTTGCCTTCCTGTCTCACCTGAACAGAAGTCGTCAGAGTATCTGTCATAGGTTGCGTGACAGCTCCTCTCATCACACTCGCAGGTGTCCCCGTGAATGTCACCCCAGTCCCCTGATGGATCCACATCATAGCATGTACACTCCCCACATATGCAGGTACCTATGCACACAGAAAAGAATGCACACACACACAAACACACACACAATATTTTCCAAATTTGGATTTGATTCTGCTTTCAACACAAAATCCAGTCTAATCCTTTTCTAACTAAGTGAATGTTTATGCACCATAGAGATCAAACAACAGAGGGCCTATGGGAGCTCAAAGAAAGTCAGAGAGGTTACAAACATTATTCTGTTGTATGGAATATTTTAGGCAAGGAAACCTTATTGAACACACAAGAGCCTTCCTGCCTCTTGAGTTTAAGGATTAGGAGGTTTGCTGAGACATTTTCAGTTAGTGACAGTAACACAATCAAAGTCTGGCTGAGAGGGAAGGCAGACTGATTCCCCCTGAGTCTCAAATCCCTGGTAATGACCCCAGAGTGCAGACTGTTGACAGGAAACGACCACTGCTATAAGATTGGTGGGACTGGGTTTGGGCAGGAGTATGGCAGTAGCCTTTATTGGGCATAGCAAAAGCCAATGGCAGGAGCCTAGGGGTGGGGCACTGGGCAATGGCGGGAGCAAAAGCAGGAGCCAAGGTAGGGGCACGACAATGAGCAAAGTCAGAAAGCAGGATTTCAGGCAGGGGGAGGAGAATAAGATTCAGTATAGTATAGGCAGATGTATGGTCAAGCATGGTCAGGTCTGGAGGTAATCTGTGATAGTGGAACAACCGTGGCTCCCATGCCCTTTCTCTATCCTCCTTCCCACTCTCCTCTAATTTCCTAGCTCACGTACCTCCAACTCTCTCTTTCATTCTTTTCCCTCTGATGAGTCTAAGCCAGGGTGCCGGTTGAGCAGTTGCCAGTGGAAATCCCATTTTCTCTTATCAGGCGCAACAGGACAGGGGAGCCCTGGGGGAGCCAGGTCAGTTGGCAGGCCTCTTGACTAGGGCAGACACATGGCAGACTTGGCCTCTGGCCCTGGATCTCCTACCCCTACTGGGAACCCTGGAGCTCAGGCATCCCTGGCTATAGAGCCATGCTGTTTCATGCCACTAACAATATCACTGTTCTAAAAACATGAATACAAACCACAAGTCCTGACTTTTACACCTGGACCTGTATATCTCTGAGATAGACAGAGAGTGTACCAAACATTAAGAACACCTGCTCTTTCCATGACATAGACTGACCAGGTGAATCCAAGTGAAAGCTATGATCCCTTATTGATGTCACTTGTTAAATCCACTTAAATCAGTGTAGATGAATGGTAGGAGACAGGTTAAATAAGGATTGGTAAGCCTTTTAGACAATTGAGACATGGGTTGTACATGTGTCCCATTCAGAGGGTGAATGGGCAAGACAAAAGATTGAATGGCCTTTTAACGTGGTATGGTAGAAGGTGCCAGGCGCACTGGTTGAGTGTGTCAAGAACTGCACCGCTGCTGTTTTTTTTTTACACTCAACAGTTTCCCGTGTGTCTCAAGAATAGTCCACCACACTAAAGACATCCAGCCAACTTTACACAACTCTGAAAAGCATTGGAGTCAACATGGGCCAGCATCCCTGTGGAACGCTTTCGACACCTTGTAGTCCATACCCAGAAGATTTGAGGACGTTCATTAAAATATATATATATATATATATATATATATATATATATATATTAGTATAGGCTTATACAGTACATAATTCTCCAGCAAATATTTTAAGTGTTTGCCTCTTTTTACATTGTTTCCAAAGAATGTTCAAAATCAAATGTTCCTATTACTAAAGGCTTGTTTCTATGTCAGTTTAGAATGAAGTTTTATGCTGAAGTAAATTAAATTGTACGTGGAGAGTTCCATACACACACACTGGGTGTGTCTATTTCCTTTCACAGAGTGACTACTGCAGTCTGGGACACCTGCAGCTCTTCTTCCTCCAGTTGAACACAATCTCACAGATTAGTCAGGCACCACAGGCACTGTGTAAACCAAACACAACGCCTGATTTTGGACTGAGGGAAACTGTAGGTTTCTAGTAGAGTAACCCAACTGTAGGTTTCTAGTAGGGTAGCCCAACTGTAGGTTTCTAGTAGGCTAACCCAACTGTAGGTTTCTAGTAGAGTAACCCAACTGTAGGTTTCTAGTAGGGTAACTCAACTGTAGGTTTCTAGTAGGCCAGCCCAACTGTAGGTTCCTAGTAGGGTAACCCAACTGTAGGTTTCTAGTGGGCCAGCCCAACTGTAGGTTTCTAGTAGGGTAGCCCAACTGTAGGTTCCTAGTAGGGTAACCCAACTGTAGGTTTCTAGTGGGCCAGCCCAACTGTAGGTTTCTAGTAGGGTAGCCCAACTGTATGTTTCTAGTAGGCTAACCCAACTGTAGGTTTCTAGTAGGCTAACCCAACTGTAGGTTTCTAGTAGGCCAGCCCAACTGTAGGTTTCTAGTAGGGTAACCCAACTGTAGGTTTCTAGTAGGCCAGCCCAACTGTAGGTTTCTAGTAGGCTAAACCAACTGTAGGTTTCTAGTAGGGTAACTCAACTGTAGGTTTCTAGTAGGCCAGCCCAACTGTAGGTTCCTAGTAGGGTAACCCAACTGTAGGTTTCTAGTAGGCTAACCCAACTGTAGGTTTCTAGTAGGGTAACCCAACTGTAGGTTTCTAGTAGGCAAGCCCAACTGTAGGTTTCTAGTAGGGTAACTCAACTGTAGGTTTCTAGTAGGCTAACCCAACTGTAGGTTTCTAGTAGGCTAACCCAACTGTAGGTTTCTAGTAGGGTAACCCAACTGTAGGTTTCTAGTAGGCCAGCCCAACTGTAGGTTTCTAGTAGGGTAGCCCAACTGTAGGTTTCTAGTAGAGTAACCCAACTGTAGGTTCCTAGTAGGGTAACCCAACTGTAGGTTTCTAGTAGGGTAACCCAACTGTAGGTTCCTAGTAGGGTAACCCAACTGTAGGTTTCTAGTAGGCCAGCCCAACTGTAGGTTTCTAGTAGGGTAGCCCAACTGTAGGTTTCTAGTAGGGTAGCCCAACTGTATGTTTCTAGTAGGCTAACCCAACTGTAGGTTCCTAGTAGGCTAACCCAACTGTAGGTTTCTAGTAGGGTAACCCAACTGTAGGTTTCTAGTAGGCTAAACCAACTGTAGGTTTCTAGTAGAGTAACCCAACTGTAGGTTTCTAGTAGGCTAAACCAACTGTAGGTTTCTAGTAGAGTAACCCAACTGTAGGTTTCTAGTAGGCTAAACCAACTGTAGGTTTCTAGTAGGCTAACCCAACTGTAGGTTTCTATTAGGCTAACCCAACTGTAGGTTTCTAGTAGGGTAACCCAACTGTAGGTTTCTAGTAGGGTAACCCAACTGTAGGTTTCTAGTAGGGTAAACCAACTGTAGGTTCCTAGTAGGGTAACCCAACTGTAGGTTTCTAGTAGGGTAGCCCAACTGTAGGTTTCTAGTAGGGTAGCCCAACTGTAGGTTTCTAGTAGGGTAACCCAACTGTAGGTTTCTAGTAGGCTAACCCAACTGTAGGTTTCTAGTAGGGTAACCCAACTGTAGGTTTCTAGTAGGCCAGCCCAACTGTAGGTTTCTAGTAGGGTAACCCAACTGTAGGTTTCTAGTAGGCCAGCCCAACTGTAGGTTTCTAGTAGGGTAACTCAACTGTAGGTTTCTAGTAGGCTAACCCAACTGTAGGTTTCTAGTAGGCTAACCCAACTGTAGGTTTCTAGTAGGGTAACCCAACTGTAGGTTTCTAGTAGGCCAGCCCAACTGTAGGTTTCTAGTAGGGTAACCCAACTGTAGGTTTCTAGTAGGCTAACCCAACTGTAGGTTTCTAGTAGGGTAACCCAACTGTAGGTTTCTAGTAGGCCAGCCCAACTGTAGGTTTCTAGTAGGGTAACCCAACTGTAGGTTTCTAGTAGGGTAACCCAACTGTAGGTTTCTAGTAGGGTAACCCAACTGTAGGTTTCTAGTAGGCCAGCCCAACTGTAGGTTTCTAGTAGGCTAAACCAACTGTAGGTTTCTAGTAGGGTAACCCAACTGTAGGTTCCTAGTAGGGTAACCCAACTGTAGGTTTCTAGTAGGGTAATCCAACTGTAGGTTTCTAGTAGGGTAACCCAACTGTAGGTTCCTAGTAGGCCAGCCCAACTGTAGGTTTCTAGTAGGGTAACCCAACTGTAGGTTTCTAGTAGGCTAACCCAACTGTAGGTTTCTAGTAGAGTAACCCAACTGTAGGTTTCTAGTAGAGTAACCCAACTGTAGGTTTCTAGTAGGGTAACCCAACTGTAGGTTTCTAGTAGGGTAGCCCAACTGTAGGTTTCTAGTAGGGTAGCCCAACTGTAGGTTTCTAGTAGGGTAACCCAACTGTAGGTTTCTAGTAGGGTAACCCAACTGTAGGTTTCTAGTAGGCTAAACCAACTGTAGGTTTCTAGTAGGCTAACCCAACTGTAGGTTTCTAGTAGGGTAACCCAACTGTAGGTTTATAGTAGGCTAAACCAACTGTAGATTTTATTTCTGCATTGCACCTAACACAATGTACACTTCTCTTTGAGTTTCAATCTCGCTCTCTCTCTCTCGCTCTCTCTCTCTCCTCATTCTGCAGTGTAGGTAAGTAGAGTGTTAAAGGTTGTATTCACACCGTGTCAGAAGTCCACTTGACCACAATTGAGAAATTCAGCTCTGTGGTCGAGTTCAGTCCATGTACCACTTACCCTTAATTTTTTTGCTGAAAAGTTCACGGGGACAGTTTCTTTAATGGACTTTTTCTCTTGCCTGTCCAAGCTCAGATGAGAATTTCAGTGGAATATACAAAATTAGGGATTTTTTAAAATCTTTCTCTCTCTCTCTCTCCTTTTCTACCTCTCTCTCTCTCTCATTTTCTACCTCTCTGTCTCTCCTTTTCTACCTCTCTCTCTCTCTCTCTCTCTCTCTCCTTTTATACCTCTCTCTCCTTTTCTACCTCTCTCTCTCCTTTTCTACCTCTCTCCCTTTCTACCTCTCTCCTTTTCTACCTCTCTGTTTCTACATCTCTCCTTTTCTACCTCTCTCCTTTTCTACCTCTCTCCTTTTCTACCTCTCCTTTTCTACCTCTCCTTTTCTACCTCTCTCCTTTTCTACCTCTCTCCTTTTCTACCTCTCTACCTCTCTCCTTTTCTACCTCTCTACCTCTCTCCTTTTCTACCTCTCTCCTTTTCTACCTCTCTCCTTTTCTACCTCTCTCCTTTTCTACCTCTCTCCTTTTCTACCTCTCTACCTCTCTCCTTTTCTACACCTCACTCACTCACTCACTCACTCACTCACTCACTCATTCACTCATTCACTCATTCATTCACTCACTCACTCACTCTCTCAGAGACTCAGTGGGACCGACCTCTGTTGCTGCAGATCTTGCCATCCGGAGACGTACATCTCCGCTTGCTCTCCCACGGGCTGATGTCACACTGTAATTCACATTTGTCTCCATGCCAACCGGCCGCGCAGTAACAGTTGCCACAGTAACACTGACCGTGGCCTGGAAGCAGAACAGAATGCAACAGTCACACAGAGACGAACAAACGCCTTCATCTTTACATAGCATACAACAAGAAACCTGTTATCATTGTTGAATCGTTGGGTGTCACTTTGGGTAAACATTTTCTGCCGTTTGGAATATTTCTGTCAATGTAGGTTTATCCCAGAGGATAATTACACAAGGTACTTTTATAGCCACATAAATTAAGGAAAGTAGTCCCCTTTTACAGTGCCTTAAGAAAGCATTCATGAATTCAAAATGGATTAAACACATTTTTTTCCTCACCCATCTACACAAAGCGAAAATGTGTTTTGATATGTTTGCAAATTTATTGAAAATGAAATACAGATATACTCTATCCCATTTACATAAGTATTCCCACCCCTGTGTCCACTTTTTAAAAGCACCTTTGGCAGTGATTACAGCTGTGAGTCTTTCTGGGTAACTCTAAGAGATTTCCACACCTGGATTGTGCAACATTTGCCCGTTATTGTTTTCAAAATGCTTAACGCTCTGTCAGCGCACTGGGTTTTTAACAGTCCCGGTATTAGCGGACCGATATAGCCCTCGTAAGTGCAGGCGAAAAAACATTCTCAGCACCCCGCCCCCAAACATCTTCCCACGGCTATGTACCCATAACATGATGCAGCCACCACTATTCTTGAAAATATGGATAGTGGTACTCAGTCATTTGCCCCTAACATTGCAAACAGGATGCGTCTTTTCACTCTGTCAATTAGGTTAGTATTGTGGAGTACCTACAATGGTGTTGATCCATCCTCAGTTTTCTCCTATCACAGCCATTAAACTCTGTAACTATTTTAAAGTCACCACTGGCCTCATGGTGAAATTCCTGAGCGGTTTCCTTCCTCTCCGGCAGCTGAGTTAGGAAGGACGCCTGTATCTTTGTTTATCATTATCAAACGAATGGGTGAATTGATACACCATCCAAAGTGTAATTAATAACTTCACCATGATCAAAGGGATATTCTGTGTCTTCTTTTTCTTTACCCATCTACCAATAGGTGATCTTCTTTGTGAGGCATTGGAAAACCTCCCTGGTCTTTGTGGTTGAATGTGTGTTTTAAATTCACTGCTTGACTGAGAGACCTTAGAGATAATTGTATGTGTGGGGTACCGAGATGACGTAGTCATTCAAAAATCACTGTTATTGCACACAGTGAGTCCATGCAACTTACTATGTGACTTGTTACGCACATGTTTATTCCTGAACTTATTTAGGCTTGCCATAAGAAAGGGGTTGAATACTAATTGACTCAAGACATTTCAGCTTTTCATTTTTAATTAACTTTTGAACATTTTTGAGAAACTGAATTCCGATTTGACATTATGAGGTAGGCCAGTAACAAAAAATGTCAATTGAATCCATTTTAAATTCAGACTAAAACAACAAAATGTGAAAAAAGTAAAGTACTTTCTGAAGGCACTGTATATCCTGGTAATTAGGTTCACCTTTAATTACAGTTATTACAGACACCGGCTGTGTCCCAAATGGCACCATATCACCTATATATACATAAATATATAATTAATAGGGTGCCGTTTGGGACGCAGGCACTGTCAATCTCTGTGCTTTGAATCTCCTGAAAAAATGTAGTGCCTTTCTCTCACAATGGACTGATGGGGAGAGAACATAATGTGTTTTATTTCAAATTAAATTAGCGAATGGTTAATTAAAGTTCACAACCAGGGGATCCCAAACCTTCAGGAACCTATGGATAAGTATAATAACACCACTAAGTGATTCAGAAAACATTAGGTCAATCTTTAATTAACTTCCTGTTAACCTTTTCTCAAATTAAACTGTGGAATGTTTTTCCTATTCACAGAAGCTTTACAGATTGCACTGTCAGAAGTGCATTTGATTGTGCAAAGCCTGTGGTCTTGTGGTAAGTTACCCGGCTGCTTGAAAATACTGTACGTATGCCACCCCACTGTGTCTATCCCCGTTTCAATCCCCGTTTCAATCCCCGTGTCCATCCCCGCCTCAATCCCCGTGTCTATCCCCGTGTCTATCCCCGTGTCAATCCCAGTGTCTATCCCCGTGTCAATCCCTGTGTCTATCCCCGTGTCTATCCCCGTTACTATCCCTGTGTCTATCCCCGCCTCAATCCCTGTGTCCATCCCCGTGTCTATCCCCGTCTCAATCCCCGTGTCAATCCCAGTGTCTAACCCCGTGTCTATCCCCGTGTCAATCCCCGTGTCAATCCCTGTGTCTATCCCTGTGTCTATCCCCGTCTCTATCCCCATGTCTATCCCCGTGTCAATCCCCGTGTCTCCCACTCTATTTCTAACCTGTCTGAAAGGAATATGGCATTCCCCTATCTTTGGAAAAAAGAAGTGCGTTTGATTTGCTCAGGCACAGCATGTCCCAGATAGAGGGAGTTTGACACTTGCTACTGGTTGCGTACATTGGATTACATTTCAGCCAGGTTTGCTGTCAGAACTAAACGGTTGATGCCACAGGACTGCCAGTTCCTTAATCTAGTGTCAACTCCCTCTATATAGGGAAGATGCTGCTTCTTGTGAACATGCAATGTTCACTAGCTGCAGTTGACTGAATCCCAGCTAGAGTAACACGACCAGGGTGGGAGTAAGAGAGCATACCACTGCCAATATTGGAGACAGTTTCCATCAAATCCTGCATTAGGTCTATAACAGTACAGCTATTTGTTTAAATGATATTCAAAACGAGGTCAGAGAAAACAATTTGATGATAACACAGTCTGTCTCAGTGGAAACAATGGTCTGTTTGATGTGGAGGACATATTCTAGTGGCTACTTCCACACACACCACACAGGCTCAGGGGCGTACCTCCACACACCTCTCCGTTGTCCTCGTCCAGACATTCGCTGTCGTCACACTCACAGAAACGTCCTGTTACCAGACTCTTGCCATCGGGGTTGTGACACATGCAGCTGCCGCAGTGACAGGAGCCTGTCAGAGACACAAACGTCTGTGTGTGTGTCTGTGGTGTGAGTGTGTGTGTGTCTCATCTGTCTGTCTGTCTTGATGTGATGCACATTAAGGGGTGAGGACACAGCTGGTTTGCAGATGTGCTTTGCGAGGGGTTGTGTGTCTCCACGTGTGTGTTGGGGCTCAGGCTGTGAAGCCTGCGCAGTGTTTGAGTGTGCATCTGCTTTAGGTCCGTAAGGCAGGGTGACAGCATGCTGTGAACGGATTTGCATTCACACATGCTGATTGGTCTTGCAATCAGGCCACACACGTACTCACAAAAACACAGACACACAGACACACACACGGTCAGAGGCAAGATCGTTAGGGTTATCCACAGGTGGGTATGGTGAGTCTGAAGTAATAAGCTTGTGCCTTCAGATGCGCAAGCACGCCCATAGGGCTCTGCTCAAAAGTAGTGCACTATATAGCGAATAGGGTGCAATTAGGGACGAAGCCACAGCTACTTTTCCTGTGTCTGTGTAATTGTAGTTGTGTACCTGTGCTCACATGAGAGAGAGAGAATAATAGAGACAACACAAGGATAATAAAGCATGTGTCATAACTTTGTTAGCAAGAAAGAGTGAGGTGAGATACCTGTGTCAATATGAAAGAGGTTGAGGAGCGACGGCATAGTACAGTATACCTGCGTTGGAGCACACTACTCCCTGTGGGTTTCTGCACAGCTCCTTGCTCTTCTTGTTGGTCAGGTTACAGTCTTCCTGGTACTGGCAGGCCTCCCCGAACCAGTCCTCATCACACTCACACTTCCCACAGTGACACACACCATGGCCTACAGGGGAAGGGAGATGGCAGAGTCAGATCAAACGTTGTGAGAGGTGTAGACCTAAGTTATAGCATTTAGAGACAATGGAGTATTTTGATCAGCTGATGTTGAAGGCACAGTACATAGTGTACACATTGAAGTTCTCACATGCAGACACACAATGTATTGCTAATACACAGGCACACAGGCACACAAGTGCACAGACACTCACCTGCACACACACAGCCTTGCATTTGCCAGTTAACTGAAAGGGAGACACTTGGCATCCCCTCAGTTCTGCTAAGACGCTAAAGCTCTTCAGTCTAACCAGATGATGCAATAGTCCTCCAATCCTATCCCTACATCTTTATTTAACTAGGGATGTCAGTTAAGGACAAATTCTTATTTACAATGACGGCCAAGGAACAGTGAGTTAACTGCCTGGGGCAGAACGACAGATCTTTACCTTGCAAAAATCCCCAGCTCGGGGATTCGATCTAGCAACCTTTCAGTTACTGCCCCAATGCCCTAACCACTAGGCTACCTGTCACCCCTTACATTACACAAGTAAGCCATGATGATTAGGATTTATACTGTAGAGTATTTATTCCTATTGTAATATTATTCAAATATCACATCTTAAAACAAAGTGTTGGGAGAGAAGAGGGTTTAGGTAGAACACATTTTAAAGAGGCTCCCTGGTCTAGGCCGTCTTGCTCTAAAGGCAGACCTACATTAGATTGCGTAACTGTTGTAATAAGGCCAGCAGGATAATAGGCTTAACTGCTTCTGACACCATTACAGACATGATTGATAGACAAAAATAAGGATTTTAATTTTTCCTAATCAAAAAGGGTTCTGCTGCCTTAAGGTCGTCTCTCTCACACATACTTTCTCCCTCTCATTGATTTCTGTTGCACCTACCACAATGTACACTTCTCTTTGAGTTTCAATCTCTCTCTCTCTCTCTCTCTCTCTCTCTCTCTCTCTCTCTCTCTCTCATTGCGTTTCTCTCTCACACTCTTTCCCTCTCTTTTCCCCATTCTCTCTCTCTCTCTCTCTCTCTCTCTCTCCCTGTTTCAGCGGATGAAACATGACGACTTTGAAAAGGGAAGAAAATACCCAGGTAGCACATGACGTTCTGAAAACCAAATGCTTCTTAAGAGTTTGGCAAGCTTGGTGAAATTGGTTGTCCTTTGGTTATTTTGTATACAACCTTGGCACAACTTTCTGGGAATGGTGCAGGATAGTTGACTTTGGAACATTCTACGCACATTTAAGGAACATGACCAAATGTTTTATTTATTTTCTTGGTTTTTCATTACTTGAAGTTAACAGAATGTTTTCTAAAAGTTCAAACATAATTACATTTAATGTCAATTTTGGTGGTGTTGTAGTAGCAACATTCTCCAACTGGTTTGACTTTGGGAATGTTCTGAAATAGTTCAGAGAACGTTAAGAAACAACATTCTTCTGTGGGAATTTCAGTACTTCAGCATAAGGTTTTCTACAGGTTTTCTCGTGGTTCTATTTCAAGTAATTTTCTCGAATTGTTTTCAAAGAACGTTAGGAAAGCTTTCCGTAAAAACTTTAGTAACATTCGTAGAACATTGTAGGACTGTTATTTATAAACATATACATTCCGTTCTCAGCATCAAGCAAACTCTCTATATCCTCTATCTCAGGGCTCTCGAACCCTGTTCTTGGAGAGCTACCCTCTTGTAAGTTTTCGCCCCAACCCCAGGTGTAACTAACCTGATCCAGCTTATCAACCAGCTAATAGTTAAAATCAGGTGGTCTAAATTAGGGTTGGAGTGAAAACCTACAGGACGGTAGGTCTCCAGCAACAGAGTTGGAGATCCCTGCTCTATTTTGTTAATTAAGTGTGTCAGGTGTATTGGCCACACCTGATTTTAATGAGTGCTTGTTTCCTTTGAAACGGGGTCTATTTGAATAGACTAAAACAAACAGCTTTGTATGAGTAAAAAAAAAAGATTAATTTTAATTAATTTTTTTATAATTTTGCACGCCCAATTTTTCAGTTTTTGATTTGTTAAAAAAGTTTGAAATATCCAATAAATGTCGTTCCACTTCATGATTGTGTCCCACTTGTTGTTGATTCCTCACAAAAAAATACAGTTTTATATCTTCATGTTTGAAGCCTGAAATGTGGCAAAAGGTCGCAAAGTTCAAGGGGGCCGAATACTTTCGCAAGGCACTGTAAATGTGCTAGCTGGGCACATTATGTTAAAACACATTTTCCAATAAATGTGTAAGAAACCATATTTGTTGCGTGGTTTCACAGCCATATTTGTTCGAATCACTTTAATCTTCTGTATAACACATTTCAGTGGTGAAGATTAGCGGTTGTTTACTGTAATCAAGTATATCTGTTTTCCGTCTCTGAAATTGAGGGCCAAAAACACGTTTAGGTATTCGGAGGGTTTGTGAAACTGCTTTGTCTGTGTACCATTACTCATAATTCTAATAGCTGAAGTGTGCAATGTTGAACACAGGAGAATTCATACAATGAAAATGAGGTCTGTTGACAAGTTATTATAAATGTTGCTCTTGTCGCGTTTTGCTGGGGCCTTGCATGTCATACTCCATCATTCGTCTGCCTCGTCCATCATGGAAATATGATGTCCTCTTCAAGGGCTATCCATCAGGCCATAAAAATAGGCCTTGTCCTCATCACGCTCCTCTCATTACTGATCTGTCCCACCAGACTGCAGAGGAGTTTTTATGCCCAGGTTATTTCATATCATGTAGTGTTGTTCTATCCAAAACACTTATCTTAAAAATGCCATGCAAAAAGTGGAAATGTCCACAATCAACTCTCTCCATTCTATCCCCTTGTTGCTGTTGTTTAAGTACATAACTCAAGAGAAGGTTTCAAGCTCAAGTATTTACTGATTTGATGCTCATGTATTTTATTATATCCTTCTTAGAAGAAAGGGAAAAAAATGCAGGATTAATCTTTCACGCTAAGTATTTTGCCAATGTAGCAATCAAAAACAACCCAAAAGTATGGAGAAATGTTTGTTATCTAGATGTAAAATAGATCTATATTATTATTATCATTACTATGAAGTACAACAATGGGGGCTAGCTGTGGACAGAATGTGTCCTGTGGGTAGCTTCAGAGCAGCTGTATTCTCAACAACACTAGCTTCTCCGAGTGTTAAAGCTATCATCAAAGCTGTCAGCACATCACAGACCAAACCCAACCCCAGAATATGGCGTCCATCTGAATAACCTTCAACTGAAAGACACATAGCCAAGCCCAGGCAGGCTGAGGGTTCCGCCATCACAGCTGTACATGTTACTATAGTATATTGAAGTGTTTGAACAACTTAATGACTATTCGCCCGCTCCCACATCTTTTTGTGCTCTTGCCAACTCCGTGAGGCCCATATGTTGATGGAGGTTGAACAGATGCAGGGTGAGGTCTTTGTGCATTTCATCAGTCTCTGTGTGGCACGTGCCAAAGAGATAGCAGGGCTTGCTGTCCCTCCTCAGTTTAAGACCTGTCTCCTTGGTAGCAAACTCCGTTAGCCATAGAGTGCCCAGATCCTTCTTTACTGATTGACAGACATATTTAGCCAATGACACGCTCTGACAGATAGACCCAGCCAATGATAATGAGGCAGACACACAGATTCAGCCAATAAGGCCTTGGGAAAGACTTTATCAAGCCCAGCAGCTGTGGGAGTTAAAGATAGGTGATGCACCGTCACCGTCAGATAAACTGTTGATGGGGAGAGAAGCAATGACTCATTCAGGAGGCTAATTTGAGTGTTTTTATTCCAGTCACGTCTTTCCTGTCCGCTGATAAATGGGGGATATATCATTTAGATAGAGGTGAACAACAAAGTGGGCTTGTTTGAAACACAGTTTAAGATAATAATGAAGCAATCTTGAGTGATATAACCTACCCTGGCTGTTCAGCTAAAAATGGACAAAGATGGTGATGTGTCATTCTTGTTATGAGCTACTCATTAGACTTTACCATGACACATCCAGCTGTATATGGAGTGGATTTCAACAATATATAAACACAGGGATATGTAACATTTAAATTACTTGTGAAATTAGCTAAAAAGGGAGAACAGGACTGTCATTAAGAATCTCAAACTAGTTAACTAGTTAAGTTAATACAACCTCCACAAGTCAGCCTTTCACTGTTAGTC
This sequence comes from Oncorhynchus mykiss, assembly GCF_013265735.2. Classification (NCBI taxonomy): domain Eukaryota; kingdom Metazoa; phylum Chordata; class Actinopteri; order Salmoniformes; family Salmonidae; genus Oncorhynchus; species Oncorhynchus mykiss. Next base: position 3,348,683 of record NC_048586.1, on the reverse strand, counting down.
TACACCTGTTGTTTACGAAGCATGTGGAAGATACAATTTGATTTAATTCAAGACTATTATACAAAAACGATGAGGACCCCAATTTGAAAACCTGGTTCTGTAATGAGCAAATTAGGAAAAATGTTTGATTGTCTTCTGTGTTCATTTACTGCTTGGTTCCCGGGTTTTATAGCCTGATGGCATTTTTCCATTCACTGTCTCTATTAAACACAGAAACATTTTGGTAAGTAATTATTCCATCCTTGCTCTCTTTTCTTCTGTGATGTGGAGCGTGAAATGGCTACACGTCAGGTCACGTCTTAAGCGAGAGAGGAAGGAGTCACATGTTTCAAGTAATTATTTATCCTTATAGAGCCGCAGAAGACTGAGAGAGAGACCAGAGTCATAGATAGACCACGAAATAGAGTGATAAGTAACAGTAAATCAGTCATTTTCATTCTATAAGTCCAAAACGCATTGTGATGTTTGTTTCTTCTTCATAGAAGCGAAGGGCAATAACTCTGAACTGATGGAAAGTATATAATGGAAGGATAACAGCCAGGTACAGTTAAAGAGATTATGCAGAGTAAAAAAATAAAATAATTCAGCCAGTAATTCTGGCAGTAGTGCTAAAAAGCTGAAAGGATCCCCCAAAAATAGTGTCCACCATCACAGCACCACAGTATTATTCATGATCATTGCGCTGGCACATGGCTGCAGTGTTCCAAGCATGAAGCGGCCTAATGTAACTCCCTGAGGAACCTGAACACACATCAGAGAGCAGCTCTCAACCTCTCCTTCATAGCCGCACTGGACCCATTAGGTGAGTCATCATACAAGCACACAGTGCATCACATCTGTATTAGAGCACATCAAAATATACGCCATGAAGGAAAGAAATGGAGAATGAGGGACAGGGTAATGAGGTATAATAATAAGTACAGCAGAGTACTGTAGAATCCTTGCTGCAAATTCAGAGACCAGTAAATCCGTAGTTGACAAAGGGTGTTGTTCTATTGGTGGACGAAGGGACTGGACATTTTCAATAACTTCAACATTTGCAACGAGGACGTGAAATGCCAGAGGAGAGCTTTCCCAGGGGGAAAACTGGTTGTAATGGCAATCTTATCTCGGTCAGGTTGTATACTGGCTGAAAAAATATGTTTTTTTCCCGCAACAAATAAGAGAAGTCTTTATGTGGTTGTATTCTAAACAGACAACAACCAGAATATTACGTCTTTCCTGTGACGTCTGGGTTGTGGATCATAATGCCAAAATATCTTCTACAATAGTTTGCCTGAAGTTTGGAGGATATAAGATTCATGCTCAAGTGTGCCATGGAAACTCTCTCTTTCCTGCATTCGGGGAATGTAGGGAAACCTTTTTCTTACAGCACACTGACGTGCACTCAACTTGACGAAGATGATGCATCTGCCAGACACCCACAACTGTTGTGTCCAAAGGAGTCGGAACTACTCAGAGGCAGGCAGGGTGGATTTCAGATTAAGCCAAGCCCAGAATTACGTAAACTCCCCTGGGGTGGGATCGCCTTGTGCCGTGGCAGGGCTGACTGGAACAGAACAATGAAGGAGACTCTGAAACACCAAAGCCTTCAGTAGGGAGGGAGGGAGGGAGAGAGAGAGAGAGAGAGAGAGAGGGAGAGAGAGAGAAAGAGAGAGAGAGAGAGAGAACTGAACACACATCTAAAGACCTTTCTGACAGAGCACAGCTAGGGCAGTCAATCAGCAGAAAAGGGATTTTCTCTTGCCCAGTTTCTCACTGTCCCCTTTCAACCAACCGCCCCTCACAGATAGAGGAGAGAGGAGGACACAGAGAGATGATAAAATCCACACAAATCATAAAGTTACAGATTCTTTCAGATTGGAGAGACATTTAGCTTTTTGTTGAAAGTCCTCTGGGGGAAGAGAAGGAGAGTTGGCGTACCAAAAGGGTTGAGAGCATCTGACCCATGCAAAATGAGTTGCTCAAAGGCCCAATGAAGATGTTTTTATCTCAATATCATATCATTTCTGGGTACAAATGACTGGGTAATTACCTTATTGTGATTTTTTTCATTTAAAACAGTCAAAAATAACAAAAAATAGCTTCTTTGCAAGAGCAATTTCTCAAGCAATAATTTTATTAGGACTGGGGAGGGGTAAACTGAAAACTAGCTGTTATAGGCAGAGAGGTTTGGAACTCTTTTATTGGTGTATAAACGAATTCACCAGGCAGGCCAAAACTCCATTCCAGCAAAACAGGCTGAAATTTCAGGCGGTCTTTTCAAACAGCTCTTACACTAAAAGGGCATTATCCAAATCTTTTTACATTTCACAGTATTATTCCAACCTCACAGTGTGGAAATGTATATACAACACAAGCAATCACATTTTTGACTGCACTGGGCCTTTAATTCATCTTCAATGAATAAAGCAGATAAAAGTGTCATTATAACCCATTTGGCAATAAATCGTTACTTGCAAGACCGAATTACCATTATCATCTGCGAAGGTGAATACTTTTCTTCAGTACGGAAGACATGGAATTCACTCACTGCATCCGTTTATGCAGTATTGCAGAACCCCTTGATCTGGATGGGAAGGTTGACCTACCTACAACAATTTGCAACGTTTTTAACATCTTTAAACAACATTCACTCGCTAGCCTCATCTGAGGATTACTTCAAGAATGAGCTTTGCACATAATTAATGTTTAGATCACCTTGAACAGGCTGCTGGTAACCTATTGTGCCCCAGGTCTCACTTAGTGTGTCTGACAGTGGAAAAGATTAGGCATCAGAGAAAAGGGGAGAGAGAGAGAGAGAGAGAGAGAGAGAGAGAGAGAGAGAGAGAGAGAGAGAGAGAGAGAGAGAGAGAGAGAGAGAGAGAGAGAGAGAGAGAGAGAGAGAGAGAGAGAGAGAGAGAGAGAGAGAGAGAGAGAGAGAGAGAGAGAGAGAGAGAGAGAGAGAGAGAGAGAGAGAGAGAGAGAGAGAGAGAGAGAGGAACCAGTTATTTCACATGGCTCATTAAAAAACAGAATAATCCTATAAAAAAAATGAAACACTGTGAAAGGGATGGAAACATTGCCACGTCGAGTCGCCATGAGTCTGAGAGGACCACGTTCAGAACAAAAACACATTATACCAAAGGAATAAAATGTTTTAATTGTGCACCAATTAAAGGTTACTACACCAACAATGGGGAAAGTTCAACCAAGTTGTGGCTGTTTACATACAATACATCACTAAATATGACTTTATTCCTGGGATCCTCTCCTATTTTACTGTTGTTTTTCTTTCCTGATTATATTAAGCCAATAGACAGAAATATACAAGGTTGATCAGGGACAAACCAAGACAAAAACAAAACAGATAACAGGTAAGTCCTGCACAGGATTGCAGTAGCATATTTCCCCCCAGTAATGGACATTTATAGGGAATGTTTAGGACATGATCCTGGGAGCGCTCGGCAGAGTGCCCCTTTTTGCATACAGAATTATGTCGCCGGGGGTTTTCAGGGAAAATTAGGAATCTGCAACCTCTGAGTGAACTCTGTTACCTCTTTGTAGTGTTGATATTAAATTAGACTACCGTCATGCCATGCCGTACTGTTATCAACAAAAACTATGCACATTGTGTTTTCTATCTGCACAACAGATGGACAGAAGAAACAAGGACTTCATGCGAATCAAACCTCCAGGCGGATTGAGATCGCAAACCGGATACAATAGTGTATTGTCTCTCAAACTTTTAAGAAATGTCACATGATCAGACATTTTGCAGTGACAAACAGCTAATTCAACATGCAAAACATACATGTATCTTGCTGCTGAACATCTCTTGCAGATTTAAGCCAGTTCATTCTCAGATAACTTCAACAGCGAGTCGCTACAGTCGCTACTTGTTGCTTCGGCTAGCTGTACATCTAGGCCATGTGTCACTGATGAATAGCATCCAAAGGAAAAGCTCAAGTTCAAAGTCAGCCCAGCTAATGTGTTTGGAGGAGGAAAACCCATAGTTTAGCCCTAAGGAGGAAAATCCATAGAATCCTATCTGGGGGCAGTTGGGAGAGGCAGAGATAAGTGAGTCACAGGAAGAGCATGGATGCTGGGCACAGTACAGCGGAGAGAGAACTTGGCAAATGCAGTGAGAGAGAGAAATGCTCCATTTGGTCGTCTTCTTACTGTTTTGAATAACATTGACATGTGAGGAGTGTGGTTATAGGCAGTTACACACACGTGGATGAATATGCAAGTGTGTGTGTGTGTGTGTGTGAAAGTCTAACTGCAGACATTGGCCCATTTTGCAGTGTGTATGGGTGAGTGAAACCCCATTAACAGGCTGAGGCAGAACCTTCACTCTCCGGACCCGTGAACCATAATGAGCTCCTTACCAGCTCCCAACCTGTCTGCCCAAATAAATCACTCTCTCCCTCACACACAAGCAAGCATGCAGGTGCACAGCAGTGGCGGTCGGTGCCATTTAAGATTAGGGAGGACACGTTTTTGTTTTTAGGAGCATGACCTTATTTTTATTTTCCCATTTAGTTTTGTTTGCTTCCATTTAAGAAATGTTTTTCAACAGAATCAGCAGAATCAATAAACCCCTGATCACCCGCACACAGTTCACTTTCATAGCAGCCACATACAAACAGCCTGATCACTTTGCTCGTCGTATAATTCCTGCTCACATCTACACACCCTCCTCCTCTCACATTTTCCCTTCACTTGTGGACTTCATTGCACAACACAACACAACAAAACCGCCAATCGATACACACAACCTACATCGTTGTCACCATATTAGCTAACATCTTAGTCAACATATCTACATATCTACTAGAACTAAAGAGTTAGTAAACCCACAACAATCATGCAGTACAGTGTACAGCAAGCGGTTTATCAGTTACAATAAAAGTTTACCATGAGTTCCAGTGTTGGATAGCCTTACCCAGCTAGCTAGCATAGAATCCCTCTCTGTTTAAGCTGGGTGTTTGAGTAGGCTAAACTAGCTAGCTGCATCCGCTAGCTAAGTAAGTGAAAGTGAAAAAAATACTCTCTCACTCTCATTTTTGAATCAATGTATGTGTTCAAAACTGTTAAACAATTGTCTTTCTCTCTCTTTAAGTCAGCTACTCACCACATTTCATCCACCGCAGTGCTAGCTAAATGTAGCTTGTGCTTTCAATATAAGATTAATTCTCTGATCCTTTGATTGGCTGGACAACATGTCAGTTCATGCTGCAAGAGCTTAGATAGGTTGGAGGATGTCCTCCGGAAGATGTCATAATTACTGTGTAAGTCTATGGAAGGGGGTGAGAACCATGAGCATTCTAGGTTTTGTATTGAAATCAATGTACCCATAGCTGTCCTCTGGCTACACCATAGCATTACCCAAGAGAGTGTTGTTGAGGCTACTGTAGACCTTAATTGCAAAGCAGTGTGTTTTAATCAATTATTTGGTAACGTGAAGTTCACAGGAGGTTGGTGACACCTTGATTGGGAAGGACGGGCTCGTGGTAATGGCTGGAGTGGAATAAGTGAAATGGTATCAAATACATCAAACGTGTTTGATGACATTCCATTAGCTCGGTTGCAGCCATTATTATGAGCCGTCCTCCCCTCGGCAGCCTCCACTGGTGAATATATTTAGTATAGTTTTATTTAAAAAGCATAAGCTCTGAGGAGCCTCCATTGGTGCACACGTACACATACACTAACACACACTCTCCTGAAGGAGCTCAATTGCACACCCATGTATGTACACACACACACACACACACACACATGCCTTTAGGCCTGTTAAAGATTGTAGATCTTCACCAAGAAATATATTTATTACTTTCAAGTTCATGAAATTGGATAGTAAAGTAGCTGTTACGATGGTATTCATCAGTGTGAATGCTTTGATTTAGTTCCACTGGTTTCAAAGGAGAAAGATTGCAGGATGTTTCAGGATAATTTGTATCAGGTGTTCAGGATATGGAATGTTTGGCGACTGCACAGCAGTTAAATGTTCAGATACTTGTAGAAATGTTAATAAACAATGCATAAAGTGCTTCCCTTTCACTTAATAAGAGGAAACAGGAATAAATATGAACCCCAATACAGCTAAAAAAAAATCACATTTGATTGACAGTAGCTTAACATCAATTCCCCTTGAAAAGACAAAACTATTTAAAAAAAAAAAAATTTACAAGACAGAATCTCGAACTTGAGATGTTTTATTTTTCCAAATCCATTTATTTCATTACGCCCAGAGCCATAATCCCTGTAGTCCCTGACTGGATGTCAGCACTCTTTAGTATTTCAAGGAACAATGCCAATAACCACAAGAGACTGAAGAGGATGAGGGAAAGAGTGGACATATTTGATGCTAGAGAGGTGTGCACTCAAGCTCAAACCAGCTCCATGGATTTGTGTGGACGCACATCTCCTTTCTGAGAACAATTACCGAAATGTCAACTGAACGGCCGCCCAACTTCAAAAACAGACTGGCTATCTAACAGAAGCTAATGCCACCATGACGCATGTGGATGGCAAGCTGTCTATTCCAAAATGTATGATTTCTCTGATGTGTGTTCTAGAACTAATAAGGCCAGAGCATTCTTATTCTGTACCTATAAAGTAGCGACCGGTCAGACCAACTGACTACACTTTCAAAATGTACTTTTCGATCTCTATTAAAATGAATGGCTGTCAAATTTAAATGACCTTCCAGATGCTGATGAAAGGAGAGAGTGGGGTAAGTTGAGCCAAATGGGTAGTATGAGCTACCCTTGTTTCTAAGAAACCATACACAAAATGTATAATTTGGTCCAAATACCGTATGAAGAGCTTTGAAATGTTGGTAATGGCTCACATCCACACCATTATCCCAGAAACCCTAGACCCACTCCAATTTGCATACCGCCCAAACAGATCCACAGATGATGCAATCTCTATTGCACTCCATACTGCCCTTTCCCACCTGGACAAAAGGAACACCTATGTGAGAATGCTTTTCATTGACTACAGCTCAGCGTTCAACACCATAGTACCTTCAAAGCTCATCACTAAGCTAAGGATCCTGGGACTACACCTCCCTCTGCAACTGGATCTTGGACTTCCTGACGGGCTGCCCCCAGGTGGTGAGGGTAGGGAGCAACACATCTGCCACGCTGATCCTCAACACTGGAGCTCCCTCGGGGTGCGTGCTCAGTCCCCTCCTGCACTCCCTGTTCACCCACGACTGCATGGCCAGGCACGACTCCAACACCATCATTAAGTTTGCTGACGACACAACAGTGGTAGGCCTGATCACCGACAACGACGAGACATCCTATAGGGCGGAAGTCACAGACTTGCCCGGGTGGTGCCAGAATAACAACCTATCCCTCAACGTAACCAAGACTAAGGAGATTACTGTGGACTATAGGAAAAGGAGGACCGAGCACGCCCCCATTCTCATTGACGGGGCTGTAGTGGAGCAGGTTCCTTGGTGTCCACATCAACAACAAACTAGAATGGTCCAAACACACCAAGACAGTTGTGAAGAGGGCACAACAAAGCCTATTCCACATCAGGAAACTAAAAAGATTTGGCATGGATCGTCAGATCCTCAAAAGGTTCTACAGCTGCAACATCAAGAGCATCCTGGTTGCATCACTGCCTGGTACGGCAATTGCTCGGCCTCTGACCGCAAGACACTACAGAGGGTAGTGCGTACGGCCCAGTACATCACTGGTGCTAAGCTGCCTGCCATCCAGGACCTCTGCACCAGCCGGTGTCAGAGGAAGGCCCTAATAATTGATTGTCAAAGACCCCAGACACCCCAGTCAAAGACTGTTCTCTCTACTACCGCATAGCAATCGGTACCGGAGTGCCAAGTCTAGGACAAAGAGGTTTCTCAACAGTTTTTACCTCCAAGCCATAAGACTCCTGAACAGATAATCAAATGGCCACCCTGACTATTTGTATTGTGTGCCTCCCCCCAACCCCTCTTTTTACGCTGCTGCTACTCTCTGTTTATCATATATGTATAGTCACTTTAACTATACATTCATGTACATACTACCTCAATTGAGCCGACCAACCAGTGCTCCCGCACATTGGCTAACCGGTCTATCTGCATTGTGTCCCACCAACCACCCGCCAACCCCTCTTTTACGCTACTGCTACTCTCTGTTCATCATATATGCATAGTCACTTTAACCATATCTACATGTACATACTACCTCAATCAGCCTGACTAACCGGTGTCTGTATGTAGCCTAGATACTTTTATAGCCTCGCTACTGTATATAGCCTGTCTTTTTACTGTTGTTTTATTTCTTCACCTACCTATTGTTCAACTAATACCTTTTTGCACTGTTGGTTAGAGCCTGTAAGTAAGCATTTCACTGTAATGTTGTATTCAGTGCACGTGACAAATAGACTTTGATTTTAAATATTTAGGAAGAGGTCATAATTTCAAGGAGTCTGTAAAGGAAGAAACCACATTGAAAAAGTGGTAAGCAAGTTAGGGCCAAAAAACAGATTTTCACAAAGTCAAATTAATTTATTGTGTTAGAGGATTCATGATTTTTGTATCTAAACCAAAGTAGATCATTTAAAGATCTTTCTATATATCAGTTGGGGTCTCTATAAGCTTCAGTATGAGGTCCTAAACCTAGCATGAACGTGCATCCTTGTAGCTGTGCGGGTTAATAGTCTAAATGTTTTCCTTGGGGTAAGTGTTTTCTTCCCAGGCATAATGCAAGGAATTATAGCTGGGATATAAGTTAACAACAGGACCTATGTTAAAAGTGCCAAAAAATGTACAAAGTGTTTGTTAGAAGTAAAGATACCTTAATATAAAATGACTCAAGTAAAAGTGAAAGTCACCCAGTAAAATACTACTTGAGTGAAAGTTTAAAAGTATTTGGATTTACATATTCTTAAGTATGAAAAGTAAATGTAATTGCTAAAATATACTTAAGTACCAAAAATAAAAATATATAAATAATTTCAAATTCCTTATATTAAGCAAATCAGACGGCACCATTTTCTTTTTTTTCTTTTTTTACAGAGAGGAAGGGTCACACTCCAGCAGACATAATATACAAACGAAGCATTTGTGTTTAGTGACTCCGCCAGATCACAGGCAGTAGGGATGATAGGGGATGTTCTCTTGATAAGTGTGTGAATTGGACCATTTTCCTGTCCTGCTAAGCATTCAAATCAGGGAAAATGTATGGAGTAAAAAGTACATTATTTTCTAGTAAAAGTAAAAGTTGTCCAAACTATAAATAGTAAAGTACTTTAAAGTAATTTTACTTACTTTTTTACTTAATTTAACTTAACTTTTACTTTTTACTTTTACTTTACACCACTGGTGGACACCCCTTCAAATGAGTGGATTCTTGAGTGAATAATTGTTCGTCAGGAGCTTCATGAAATGGGTTTCCGTGGCCTAGCAGCCGCACACAAACCTAAGATCACCATGTGCAATGCCAAGCGTCGGCTGGAATGGTGAAAAGCTTTCCGCCGTTGGACCCTGGAGCAGTGGAAACGCGTTCTCTGGAGTGATGAATCACGCTTCACCATCTGGCCGAATCTGGGTTTGGCGGATGCCAGAAGAACGCTACCTGCCCCAATGCATAGTGCCAACTGTAAAGTTTGGTGGAGGAGGAATAATGGTCTGGGCTGTTTTTTCATTGTTTGGGCAAGGCCCCTTAGTTCCAGTGAATGGAAATCCTAACGCTAAGGCATACAATGAGATTCTAGACGATTCTGTGCTCCCAACTTTGTGGCAACAGTTTGGGGAAGGCCCTTTCCTGTTTCAGTATGACAATGCCCCTGTGCACAAAGCGAGGGCCGTACAGAAATGGTTTGCCGAGATAGGTATAGAAGAACTTGACTGGCCTGCACAGAGTCCTGACTTCAACCCCATTGAACACCTTTGGGATGAATTGGAACGCCAACTGCGAGCCAGGCCTAATCGCCCAATATCAGTATCACCTCACTAATGCTCTTGTGGCTGAATGGAATGAGATGTTCGACGAGCAGGTCATGTGTATGTCATGTTTATTCATTCTGATTATTCCCTGGGATTCTCAACATCCTGAAATAACTCCCTTGACAGAGTGATGCTGAATGTAAAAATTTGTCAAACTCTCCCCTACAATGAAAGCCTGTGGGAACATCAAAGGCCCTAATAAAACCTGGAGGGGAATTTTTAGTGTGACTCCAGGATGAGGCCGAGCTATTCTTCTCACACACTAACCCGGGGGTGTCTTCAGTCTGGTTGAGTCAAACCAAAGAGCTTTCCAGAACGTTTGCAATCTGAGAGAGAAGATGTCTGCTTTATAACTTATCTTTGGAAGACCGAGCTGGGTCAAAACGTGTTGCACCATACATCCACTGACATGTTAAAAACGTTCCTGGTCTGCTGCACTTTTTTCAAACCGTGAGAGTACATGTCCTTGTACTGTGTGTACTATGGTTACCTACAGTATTTTTTTAATGACATAAAATGCTTTACAATTCAATCAATCAACCAAAAGAGGGAGCAACAGTCACAAGACAAAGTGCAGAGGAGAGAACCCTTGAGAGGAACCCTACTGCTGACTTAGTGAGTGTTTCTGTATCGCTCTATCCCTTACCTCCACAAGTCTTCCCGTCATATGTAGCACAGACCCAGTCATGGCATTCACAGCGTGGTCCATAGTAGTTCCCTGGCTCTGCGACCTGGCATATGCAAGCCCCACAGTCACACTCTCCCCTACCACTGCAGATAAGGCCTTCAGGGGTCTTGCACCGCCGTTGGGACGACTCAGCAGACAGCGTACATACCTGCCTGGGAAAACAAGAGGATTAGCTTTTTATATCTCTATAGCCTATAGATCATATGTAGATGTATATATTAAGTATGTTATTATCAACACAATCTCCATAACTGGCCATAACTGCAGCAACAGAGAGATGGCATGGCTGGCCCTTTTAATTATGGCGTATGGGGCAGTCTGTGGAGCCGTCTATTGATTGTGGAATGTGTTGACATTAAGGTTAAGGTTTAGGTTTGGGATAGGGTTAGAAACAGAAAAAATAAAAGTACAAAATTATTGCCTACAACTGGGATTGAACCTGAGAGACCATTTTTAATCCCCAATGTCCTATAGTGGGGCAGTTAAGCAGATAAATTGTTCACTTCTTTGATAAAAGCACCAAATTTGGAAAAGATGTAGATTCATGTACCCTGAAAATATTTAGATTGAAGCCACCCCAGATTTGACCCCTGGCGTCCGTGGCGACCATCTTACAAAATGGCTGCTGTCGTTAGCACTATTTATCTGGACTTTTTCAAGACAAACGCACCAAATTTGCTTTCAGGTAGATTAATTTACCCTGAATAGATTTAGATTTGGCCACTGGAGACCTTGGTAGTCATCTTAAAAAATGTAAAAAAATTTACATTTCACAAGGCTTATTTTGAGACAATAACCACATTTGGCACAGAGGTAGATTTAGAGGTAGATTTAGGTACCCTAACATTTTTAGATATAGAGCCACCACAGATTTGGTCCCTGAGTGCCATGAATGCCATCTTACTAAATGTCCCCAGGCTGTACAACTATTTTACAAACATTAAATCTACAAGACATCATGGCATATAGTGTACTTCTTTGACTTTTAAAAGTCATAGCCTATACTTCTTGGCTTGAATCTTCTGAATGCCAAAATGGCTTTAAAGGCCCAGTGCAGTCAAAAACTTGATTTCCCTATGTTATATATACACACAGTACCAGTCAAAGGTTTGGACACACCTACACATTCAAGGATTTTGTCTTTTTTTTTTACTATTTTCTATATTATAGAATAATATTGAAGACATCAATACCATGAAATAACACATATGGAATCATGTAGCAATCAAAAACGTTGTATATTTTATATTTGAGATTTTTTTAGCCACCCTTTGCTTTGATGACAGCTTTGAACACTCTTTGCATTCTCCCAACCAGTTTCACCTGGAATGCTTTTCCAAAAGTCTTAAAGGAGTTCCCACATATGCTGAGCTCTTGATGGGACAAACTTCCAGAAGGACAACCATCGCTGCAGCACTCCACCGATCAGGCCTTTATGGCAGAGTGGCCAGACGGAAGCAACTCCTCAGTAAAAGGCATATGACGGCCCTCTTGGGGTTTGCCAAAAGGCACCTAAATGACATTAACGATGAGAAACAAGATTCTCTGTTCTGATGAAAATAAGATTGAACTCTTTGGCCTGAATGCCAAGCGTCTGGAGGAAACCCAGTACCATCCCTACGGTGAAGCATGGTGGTGTAAGCAGCATTATGCTCTGGGAATGGTTTTCTGCGACAGGGACTGGGAGACTAGTCAGGATCGAGGGAAAGATGAGCAGAGTGAAGTACAGAGGGATCCTTGATGAAAACCTGCTCCAGAGTGCTTAAGACCTCAGAGTGGGACGAAGGTTCACTTTCCAACAGGACAACAACCCTAAGCACACAGCCAAGAGAATGCAGGAGTGGCATTGGGACAAGTCTCTGAATGTCCTTGAGTGGCCCAGCCAGAGACGGACTTGAACCCGATCGAACATCTCTGGAGAGACCTGAAAATAGCTGTGCAGCAACGCTCTCCATCCAACCTGACAGAGCTTGAGAGGATCTGCAGAGAAGAATGGGAAAAACTCCACAAATACAGGTGTGAACAAAGTACTGAGTAAAGGGTTTGAATACTTATGTAAATTAGATGTTTATTTTTTTAATTTGTAATACCTTTGCAAACATTTCTAAAAAACAGTTTTTGCTTTATCATTGTGATGTATTGTGTATAGATTGATGAGGGGAAAAAAAGATTTCATCAACTGTGAAATAAGGCTGTAACCTTACAAAATGTGCAAAATGTCAAGGGGTTTGAATACTTTCCGAAGGCACTGAATGTACTGGGGTTGGAACATAAGGGAGGAGGAGAGGTGGACTTCTCTGCATACAGTGTGTCTATAATACATTTGTTGTATATATGTATTAGAGCTGTCTGTCAATTAGATTTCTCATCTTGGCCTTTATTCTTATGTGTTATAGGTACAGTGCCTTCAGAAAGTATTCATGCCTCTTGTCTTGTTCCACATTTTGTTGTGTTACAGCCTGATTGATCTTTTCACAAACATCGACACACAATACCCCATAATGACAACGGAAAAACATGTTTTTAGACATTGTTGCTAATTTATTGAAAATGAAATACAAAAAGATCTCATTTACATAAGTATTCACACCCCTCAGTCAATACTTTGTAGAAGCAAGTTTAGCAGACTGAAAGAGGTCCTCTAGGATTTTGCCTGTGTTTAGCTCCATTTTGTTTATTTTTTATTAACTATCCAGTCCTTAACAATTACAAGCATACCCATAACACGATGCAGCCACCACTTTGCTGGAAAATATGGAGACTGGCACTTGTATTGGATTTTCCCCAAACATACAACTTTGTATTCAGGACAAAAAGTGAATTGTTTTGCCAATTGTTTTGCAGTATTACTTTAGTGCCTTGTTGAAAACCGGATGCATGTTTTAACACATTCCAAAGCATCTTCCCACGGCTAGGTACCCATAACTTGATGCAGCCACCACTATGCTTGAAAATATGGAGAGTAGTACTCAGTAATGTGTTGTATTAGACTTGCCCAAAACATTGCAAACAGGATGCATGCTTGGGAATAATTTGTATTCTGTACAGGCTTCCTTCTTTTCACTCTGTCAATTAGGTTAGTATTGTGTCGTCAGTGTTGTTGATCCATCGTCAGTTTTCACCTACCATTAAATTATGTAACTGTTTTAGTCACCATTGGCCTCATGGTGAAATCCCTGAGCGGTTTCCTTCCTCTCCGGCAACTGAGTTAGGAAGCATGCCTGTATCTTTGCAGTGAAAGTACAATTAATAACTTCACCAGGCTCAAAGGGATATGTCTGCTTTAAAAAAAAAGACGCATGTACTAATAGGTTCCCTTTCTTCTTTGCGAAGCATTGGAAAAAGTCCATGGTCTTTATGGTTGAATCTGTGTTTGAAATCCACTTTACAGATAATTACAGATCCACTTTACAGAAATCCACCTTTCAGATAATTGTATATGTGGGCTACAGAGATGAGGTAGTCATAAAAAAATTATGTTAAACACTTATTTCACACAGAGTGAGTCCATGCAACGTATTATGTGTCTTGTTAAGTTCATTTTTACTCTTGATCTTATTTAGGCTTGCCATAACAAAGAGTTTCAATACTTATTGACTCAAAACATTTCAGCTTTTCCTTTTTAATACAAAATATAGAAAAACATTCCACTGTGACATTATGGGGTGTTGTGTGCAGGCCAGTGCCAAAACATCTCAATTTAATCCATTTAAAATTCAGCATGTAACACAACAAAATCCGTAAAAAGTCAAGGGGTGTGAATTTTCTCTGATCGCACTCTACATTCTATATCTATGCTATACCTTTCCTCATCCCTTCTTTTAACTTTTTCCATTTTCTTTTGGGGAATAGTAATGTGTGTTTCCTTTTGTAAACAGTGCTGGTCTCTGGCAACAATCCCCATCTCAAGAGTCAAGAATGCCTCTGTTCACTCTTCCCTCACTTTCTTCCCTCATTTTACTTCCTGTGAAAAAGTAATTTGTCTATAGGTGCAAGGTGACTGTGTGAAGTTTTACAGCTTTAATTGTAATCGTACTCACTTTCCCTTTCTTTCTGACTGTTTCTCTCACTCTCTCTGTCTTCCTATCCTCTCCTCTCTCTCCATGCCGCTTCCCCTCTCTTGTTTTTCCTCTCTTTCCCCCTCTCTCTCTCCCACCTTCTCCCTCTCTCTCTCTGACTGTAAATCTTTTGTGGCTCCTGAACGTTCAGCTCTGCAAATGCTGTAGGAGTATCTCACAAATGAATGGATTATCTCATTGTAATGTAATTTATGTTACTATTCACGTCCTATTTTAAGCATAATGTGAACTAACCAATACCTAGTGTACTCTAAAGGCAGAAATACCTCCTATGGCTGGTGAGCTACTGTATGACAACAGCTAACCAGTGCAATATAAGAAAATGGTCATTTGACAATAGCTATAATGTTTCTCTGTGTTATGTAATTCAACTGATAATGGCCGAGGTTAGAGCTGGGGTAGAAACCTACAGTCTACAGACACAAGTATGTCAATGTTCAATGTTCAGGAAAGAGAGACAGAGTCCCGAGTCATTTCAAATAGGTTAAAAGGAAAGGAAAATGGGGATACCTACTCAGTTGTACAACTGAATGCAGTCAACTAAAATGTGTCTTCCGCATTGAAACCAGGTTGGAATGGAGAATGAGAACCAAGAAAAGAACATACTGTACAGATACAGATATAGGATCTCAATTTGATCACTCTCTTGTTGCTGAGAACATTCCTGCAAAGCAGGAAATGCAAACTTGTAGTGTATATGAGTTTTTCAAAGGATTCTAAAGTTAGCAATTTTCCACTTTGAAATTTCAGACTTGATTTGCCCGTACAAAAAAATGTATCACCCCCTACAAAAATGTTCCTTAATTATAATCCACATAATAATTCACATTTCCTCTTGTTGCAGAACTATTTCCCTGCTGTAGCAAACTGGCTGTACAGTCATTCCACTTGGACTGCAACTCCAGACGGGCGATCTTTCAAAGCTTTTGTTTTGCTGTCCCACTCACTCGGAGATTTCCCAGTGAGTCTTTTGGTCTAGGTTTCTGACATTCTTTTCTATTCCTGGCCTCACATGCTAAGGCCTTTCCTGTTCAGGAACAGCAGAAATATTCCAAGGGGTGAGTAAAACCCAAATATCAAATATTCCTGCCACTCCCAATTTGATAAAGGAACAGCTTATTACACTCTTTATGGAATAATGCATGCATACCTTATCTAAAAGTAATGGTGGCACATTAACAAACACAAACCAACCAGGGAGAAAAAACTCAACCCTGCATTTGAGCTATGGGCTACAACAACATACTGTTATTAATCCTTGACTTCACCGTAGCTGTCACATGTACAGTAATGGTACAGAAAGCCTCTATATTTCCCAATTAACATGTGCTGTGGATTTTGGGGGGCCTACCACCCAACCACATAACACAACAACAAACACCCTACACAGCCTCAACATCGGCCACATTCACACGCGCTCGCGCACACACACATACACACAGCCCCCTGGTGCACCTATTTTGAGTAAATACCTCCTCTCCTCAGCTGAGTCCAGTTTACAGACTATGCTCTGCAATGTCATGTGGCAATACTTACTGCAGGCTCCCCTTCAAGGCCAAGGCAAAGGAAGATGTGGTTTCCCACATTCACATCAGACAACTATTTCACTGTCTATTTTTGTTTAGTTTGTGTAGTATCATAAGAAATGCAGATGCATGATACAACACACCACAAAACAAGCGCTCATGACATGTCAAGGGAATGGTTTCATATCCTGCAAATGCAGCTTGATTTATGTAAAACAAATTGTCATCACCACTTTGTACAGATACAGTTCATGTGACATAGACATTCTTTTCCACTATTGATGTAACATTTGTTCAATAACGTTTCAAAATCACATAATGTCCTTTGAAAACACCTACCCAGTGCAGAGGTAGCAACTTTCTTACGTGTCAATAAAATTAAAAACTTGTACTCCATAATAGAGAATCTGACAGTTTCAAACTTAACCAACCACATTTACGTACACTACTGTAACGGCACCTTTTTCTACTTCTAAACGTTCACCCAGTCAGCAGATCTCACCTCTCTCTGCCCTCTCTCTCTCTCTCTCTCTCTCTCTCTCTCTGTCTTTGAAACCCCCAAACTAAGTGAAAAAGAAAGCCATGGTGAAACTCCAAAACTCACCCCAGCGATTGTAACAAACTTTGCTCGACAGCCGTGAGCAGAATAAGAAGCAAGGGAACTAACATACAGTTCACCAAAGCCTCCGCACGCATGTTTAAATCCCACAGAAACCTGGAGTGAAGTCGCCTACAAGAATTTACCCCCTTTTTTCCCAAACAGAGGGAGAGCTAGAGGGAGCGAGGAAGAGGAGGAGTGAGGAAGAGGAGGAGAGAGAGAGGGAGAATGAGCAACGGGTTGGACAGAACTGGTCAACCCTTCTCTCTCTCCATACAAGTGCCTTTGATTAGTTGTGACTCTCTCAGGCTGAGTCCTGGGCAGGAGTTGGAGAGGAGGAACCTGCCAAAGAAGAAAAGAAAAGTTCAGTCACAGTTATGTAATTAGAAACAGTCTTTCATACATATGATTTATCGTTGTTTTTTTCTCTTTCTTTCCTGAGTCCTGAGTTTCTTGATCAAAGACAAGTATTGAATCAAAAGTACCCTAATAGGTACTATACCTGACCATGGTCAAACTAATGAACAAATTTTGCAAAGCAGTATTCATTGAACATTTAAATATTTTATTAGCATTTTTCAATTGTGTACATTTTTTAAAATAATTATAGGCCTATTTAGATTTTTTATTTTGTGATTATTGGAAGACACCTGACAAATGACTGATTCCCACAATCCTGCAATTCATTAATTGTGGGTGCAATTTATTTTTACTGTTGCAATACAGTTACCTAAATAATTGTCATGTATTGAATTTCCATGTCATGATTGCACTGACTGGTGGGTTTTTAAGGATTATGGACTTGTCTAAACCAATAATATACACTGATTTAAGCCACGCAGGCACTGCCAACCAACTGCCGCTGCATGCTATTGCCAGGAAAATCCTAATTTTGGTGGTATATTTTCACTATTTAGGATTTCTATTTGAGGCCTGTGGTCTGCCAGTGCCTGTTTCAGCTTGCCCCAGTAGCCTACCTACTGTTGCTGGGGGGATGAATTTGCGCAAACACTGCCGCAGCTGCTGATGTGATGAGAGGAATGAGCTGCAGGGTCGCTAAAACTAGTCTCTGGCTAAATAGCTTTTGTCATTTCATTGTTTTTTTTTACCCAGCACGCAACCAGTACTATTTGTACTTATTATGGATCCCCATTAGCTCTTCCTGCTCATTCACAGATTTCACAACACACTGTGTGCCCTCAGGGCCCTATTCCACCACTACAATATATCTACAGTACAAAATCCATGTGTAAGTGTGTGTATGCATGTGTCTGTGCCTATGTTTGTGTTGCTTCACAGTCCCCGCTGTTCCATAAGGTGTATTTTTATCAGTTATTTACATATCATTTTACTGCTTGCATCAGTTACTTAATGTGGAATAGAGTTCCATGTAGTCATGGCTCTATGTAGTACTAAGCACCTCACATAGTATGTTCTGGACTGTAAAGAGAACTCTTGTGGCATGCCTTGTGGAGTATACATGGGTGTCTGAGCTGCGTGCCAGTATTTCAAACAGACACCTTGGTGCATTCAACATGTCACCTCTCACAAATACAAGTAGTAATGAAGTCCATCTCTACTCCACTTTGAGCCAGGAGAGATTTACATGCATATTATTAATATTAGCTTTCTGTGTACATCCAAGGGCCAGCCATGCTGCCCTGTTCTGAGCCAATTAACATTTTTATGGAACCTGAACCCATGACTGAACAGTAGTCCAGGTGTGACAAAACTAGGGCCCGTAGGACCTGCCTTGTGTTGTTAAGAAGGTAGAGCAGCGCTTTATTATGGACAGACTGGACAAGCACTTTGAGACTTTCCTATCAACAGGACCTGAAGTAAAAGTTTCTCAGTGTCGTGGCTGAAAAAGGACATGTATAATATATAGTACAACTAACTGGTTTTTCTATGCATCGTCAAGACCGAACAGCAGCTTTGGGTAAGGTTAAGGGTGGAGGACTGTCTCTTTGTTAACAACAGCTGGTGCGCAATCTCTAATCTCACTTCTAAAGGAAGTGGCAAAGTTTTGAGTTAGAATACCTTTATGATAAGATGCGGACCACACTATTTCTCAAAAGAGTTTTCATCTATATTTTCATAGCTATTTACCGCCACAAACCGATGCTGGCACTAAGACCGCACTTAACGAGCTGTATACGGCCATAAGCAAACAAGAAAATGCATATACAGAGGCGGCACACCTAGTGGCTGGTGATTTTAATGCAGGGAAACTGAAATCCGTCTAACCTTATTTTTACCAGCAGGTCACCTGTGCAACTAGAGAGGAAAAAACTCTAGATCACTTTTACTCCAATCACAGAAAAGCATACAAAGCTCTACCTCGCCCTTCATTTGGCATATCTGACCATAACTCTATCCCTCTGACTGCTGCTTACAAGCAACAACTCAAATAGGAAGTACCAGTGACATGCTCGTTACGGAAGTGGTACGATAAAGTGGAAGCTATGGGGCTGTTTTGCTAGCACAGACTGGAATATGTTCTGGGATTCATCCGAAAACATTGAAGAGTTTACCACATCAGTTATCGGCTTCATTAGTAAGTGCATTGAGGACATCATCCCCACAGCAACCATACGTACATACCACAACCAAAAAATCAGGGAACATCCGCACTGAGCTAAAGGCTAACTCTGCCACTTTCAAGGAGTGGGACACTAATCTGGACTCTTGTAAGAAATCCCGCTACTAACTCTGACGAGCCATCAAACAGTCAAAATGTCAATACAGGACTAATATTGAACCCTACCATGCAGGCTCTGATGTTCGTCGGATGTGGCAGGGCTTACAAACTATCACGGATTACAAAGGGGAACCCATACGCGAGCTGTCCAGTGACTTGAGCCTACCAGTCAAGCTAAATTCATTCTATGCTCGCTTCCTGGCAAGCAACACTGAACCATGCACGAGAACACCAACGGTGCTCTCCGAAGCCAACCTTGAAACAGGTTAACATTAACAAGGCCACGGGGCCAGACGGATTACCAGGACACATACTCAGAGCATACCTACGTTTCAAACAGACCACCATAGTCCCTGTGCCCAAGAACGGCAAGGTAACCTGTCTAAATGGCCATTCCCCCGTAGCACTGACATCTGTAGCCATAAAATGCTTTGAAAGGCTGGTCATGACTCACATCAACACCACCATCCCAGACACCCTGGACCCACTCCAATTCGTGCACCGCCCCAACAGATCCACAGATGATGCAATCGCTATTGCACTCCACATTTCCCTCTTCCACCTGGACAAGAGGAACACCTACGTAAGAATGCTGTTCATTGACTCTAGCTCAGCATTCAACACCATAGTGCCCTCCAGGCTCATCACTAAGCTCCGGAACTGGAACTGAACACCATCCTGTGCAACTGGATCCTGGACTTCCTGATCGGCCGACAACCCAGGGGCCCCTCTCCAGTGCTTAGTCCCCTCCTGTACTCCCTGTTCACTCACGACTGCGTGGCCTCGCACGACTTCAACACCATCATTACGTTTGCTGACAACAGCAAACAGTGGTTGGCCTGATCACCGATGATGAGACAGCCTATAGAGAGGAGGTCAGTGACCTGGCAGTGTGGTGCCAGCGCAACAACCTCTCCCTCAAAGTTAACAAGACAAAGGAGCTGATCATGGACTACAGAAAAAAGAGCCCATCCATATCAAATAGCTGTAGTGGAGTGGGTCGAGAGCTTCAAGTTCCTTGGTGTCCACATCACAAAGGAATGAACATGGTCCACACACCAACACAGTCGTGAAAAATGCACGAGAATGCCTTTTCCACCTCAGGAGGCTGAAAGGATTTGACATGGGACCTCAGATCCTCAAAAACTTCTACAGCTGCACCATTGAAAAAAATCTTGATTGACTGCATCACAGCTTGGTATGGCAACTGCTTGGTATGCCACCTCAAGGCGCTACAGACAGAGAACCGCACGGCAAGTGATACCGATGCACCAAGTCTGGAATCAACAGGACTCTGAACAGCTTCTACCCCCAAACCATAAGACAGCTAAATAGTTAATTACATACCCAATAGCTACCCGAGTATTGGCATTGTGTCACGCCCTGGCCATAGATAGGCTTTTATTCTCTATTTTGGTTAGGCCCGGGTGTGACTAGGGTGGGCATTCTAGTTTCTTTATTTCTATGTTTTCTATTTCTTTGTGTTTGGCCTGGTATGGTTCTCAATCAGAGGCAGCTGTCTATCGTTGTCTCTGATTGAGAACCATACTTAGGTAGCCCTTTTTCCCACCTGTCTTTGTGGGCAGTTGACTTTTGGGCACATAGGGCAATGTAAGCTCACAACGCTGTACCTTGGTCCTCTTCTTTTAACGGCCGTGACACATTGACCTTTTTTGCATTAACTATATTGACTTATCACATAGAGTACCAGTCAAAAGTTTGAGCACACCTACTCATTCCAAGGTTTTTCTTTATTTTTACTATATTCTACTCTGTAGAATAATAGTGAAGACATGAAAACTATGAAAAAACACATATGGAATCATGTATTAACCAAAAAGTTGCAAAATAAATCGAAATATATATATATTTCCTCATGAGACCTAGTTTCATAATTGCTATTGATGGTTTTTGCGACTGCACTTGAAGAAACGTTAAAAGTCTTGAAATTTTCCGCATTGACTGACCTTCATGTCTTAAAGTAATGACGGACTGTCGTTACTCTTTGCTTATTTGAGCTGTTCTTGTCATAATATGGACTTGGTGTTTTACCAAATAGGGCTGTCTTCCGTATACCAAGCCTACCTTGTTACAACACAACTGATTGACTCAAACGCATTAAATTAAATTTTAACAAGGCACACCTGTTAATTTAAATGCATTCCAGATGACTACCTCATAAAGCTGGTTGAGAGAATGCCAAGAGTGTGCAAAGCTGTCATCAAGGCAAAGGGTGGCTACTTCTAAAATATATTTTGATTTGTTTAACACTTTTTTGGTTACTAGATAATTCCATGTGTTATTTCATAGTTTTGATGTCTTCACTATTATTCTACTATGTAAAAAACCATTTAAAAAAAACTTGAATGAGTCGGTGTCCAAACTTTGGACTGGCACTGTATGTTCGCTGCTATTGCTATTAAGATCTGATGCAACCAATTACCTACATAATACACATAATTTGTTAAATAAAGTCCATCTGTGTGCAATCAAAAGTGTCATATAATCTGTCACATGATCTCAGTACGTATGCACCTGTTCTGAAAGGCCCCAGAGTCTGCAATACCACTAAGCAAGGGGCACCACCAAGCAAGCTGCGCCATGAAGATCAATGAGCTCTCCAAACAGGTCAGGGACAAAGTTGTGGAGAAGTACAGATCAGGGTTGGGTTATAAAAAAAATTATCATGAACTTTGAACATCCCACAGAGACCATTAAATACATTATTAAAAAATTGAAAGAATATGGCACCACAACAAACCTGCCAAGATAGGGCCGCCCATCAAAACTCACAGACCAGGCAAGGAGAGCATTTATCAGAGAGGAAACAAAGAGACCAAAGATAACCCTGAAGGAGCTGCAAAGCTCCACAGTGTAGATTGGAGTATCGATCCATAGGACCACTTTAAGCCGTACACTCCACAGAGCTGGGCTTTATGGAAGAGTGGCCAGAAAAAAAGCCATTGCTTAAAGAAAAAGATAAGCAAACACGTTTGGTGTTCGCCAAAAGGCATGTGGGAGTCTCCCCAAATATATGGAAGAAGGTACTCTGGTCAGATGAGACTAAAATTAATATTTTTGGTCATCAAGGAAAATGCTATGTCTGGCGCAATTCCAACACCTCCCTGAGAATACCATCCCCACCGTGAAGCATGGTGGTGGCAGCATCATGCTGTGTGGATGTTTTAATTTGGCAGGGACTGGGAAACTGGTCAGAACTGAAGGAATGATGGATGGCACTAAATACATGGAAATTCTTGAGGGAAACCTGATTCAGTCTACCAGAGATATGAGACTGGGACAGAGCTTCACCTTCCAGCAGGACAATGACCCAAATTATACTGCTAAAGCAGCACTCAAGTGGTTAAAGGGGAAACATTTAAATGTCTTGGAATGGCCTAGTCAAAGCCCAGACCTCAATCCAATTGAGAATCTGTTGTATGACTTAAAGATTGCTGTACACCAGTGGAACCCATCCAACTTGAAGGAGCTGGAGCAATTTTGCCATGGAAAAATCCCAGTGGCTAGAAGTACCAAGCTTAATTACTGCAAAAGGTGGCTCTACAAAGTATTGACTCTGGGGGGTGAATAGTTATGCATGCTCAAGTTTTCTGTATTCCTGTCTTATTTCTTATTTGTTTCACAATAAAACATATTTTGCATCTTCAAAGTGGTAGGCATTTTGTGTAAATCCAATGACACAAAACCCCCAAAAACCTGTTGTAATTCCAGGTTGTAAGGCAACTAAATAGGAAAAATGTCAAGGGAGGTGAATACTTTCGCAAGCCACTGTAATTCATTTCCAGCCATATTCATACAGTTTTGTTGAATAGGAAATACATCATATACAACATTTAATATTTTAATATTGGTCAAATCAAATCACATTTTATTTGTCACATGCGCCGAATACAACTTACCTTACCTGCTCATCAAGTCCCCCCAGATCCCCGTGGGTTGGGATTCTCCTGGCTCCAGCGACACAACCCACTCATCAACAGGTCTAATTTACCACTAGGTCACATGGAAAGTTATGGAGTTTATTTTCATTCCAAACTCCATTATTACTATTGTATCCTTAGACCTCAGAAAGTGCTGCTTCATATTTTTTTGTTGTTATAGCTAACACTAATAATATTCTCTACACCACTCTCTTTTTTTGTCAAATCACATTAGTGTGCGGGAAGGGATGCAGCTACCCCCTGTTCAGAAATGCACACTGCTGCAAGCTGCATCACTGCCAACTATGGGCCTCTACAATCTTAAGCTCATCTACAGAAGCAAACTAAACTGACATTTAAATGCTCACCTTGGCAGAGAAGTTAAATATAAGGCCTGGGCTACAGATAAGGAGTTTTCACCCAGGCCCTGCTCTTGCCCGCCCCTCCAGAAACCTCGTTCTTAAAGCTAAAGATCCGGATAACATTCTGCGGATGTGTTTTTTAAGCACAGATTCGTTTTTCTAACATAGCTGCTGCTCACACACACTACCTTAGCTGCTGGAGCAGGTAATGGAGCAGATAATGGCGCTGGAGGGGATAGCTGCCATTTTACGGGCTCTTAACTATTTTGTGTGTTTTTTTGTGTTGTTTGTAACTTATTTTGTACGTAATGTTTCTGCCACAGTCTCTTATGACCGAAAATAACTTCTGGATATCAGAAAAGCAATTACTCACCTTAAACTGGACAAAGATTTTTTCTTTAATGAGTCGGACACAAAGGATTTACTCCAGATACCAGACCGGGCCCAAATCCCCGTCATTCACATGAAGAGAAGATGCCGATACAGGTCCGGGTGCCTTGTGGGTAACTAGCCACTTCCATCTGTCCTATTGGCCAATGTGCAATCATTGGAGAAGACTATCCTACCAATGTGACGTTAAAAACTGTAATATATCTTATGTTTCACTGAGTCGAGGCTGAACGGCAACATGGATAATATACAGTTGTTTGGTTTTTCCCATGAATCTTCAAGACAGAACAGCTGCCCCCAGTAAGACAAGGGGTGGCGGCCTGTATCTTTTTGTCAATAACAGCTGGTGTGCGAAATCAAATATCTAAGGAAGTCTCAAAGTTTTGCTTGCCTGAGGTAGAGTATCTCATGATAAGCTGTAGACCACACTATTTACCAGAGTTTTAATCTATATTATTCGTAGCCCTCTATTTACCGCCACAAACTGATAATGGCACTAAGACCACACTCAACGAGCTGTATACGGCCATAAGCAAACAAGAAAATGCTCATCCAGAAGCGGCACTCCTAGTGGCCTGGGACTTGAATGTAAGGAAACAAATCTGTTTTACCTCATTTCTACCAGCATGTTACAAGTGCAACCAGAGGAAAACAACTCTAGACTATCTTTACTCCACACACAGATATGCGTACAAAGCAATCTCTCGCCCTCCATTTCTATCCTCCTGATTCCTGCTTAAAAGCAAAAACTAAAGCAGGAAGTACCTGTGACCTGTAAAAAATCTCGTTATGCCCTCAGACAAACCATTACGCAGGCAAAGCTTAAATAGAAGACTAAGATTGAATCCTACTACATCAGCTCCAACACTCGTCGGATTTGGCAGGACTTGCAAACCATTACGGACTACAAAGGGAAGCCCAGCCACGAGCTGCCCAGTGACACAAGCCTACCAGACGAGCTAAACAACTTCCATACGCGCTTCGAGACAAGCAACATTGAAGCATGCATGAGAGAACCAGCTGTTCCGGACAGCTGTGTGATAACGCTTGCCGTAGCCGATGTGAATAAGACCTTTAACCTTTTCATGCGTTGAGTTCCAAATATCTCTATTGGTCACCCCAGCACGTGACGTTAGAATGTTCTATTCATTCCAGAATGTGATTGTTACACAACAGTACATTTAATCCGCGCTGCCCTCAAACCAAGGCACTGTTTTTATTTATAGGCTGTATTCAACTTGTCAATTTCAAATTATTTTCTAACAAGTTGTTTTATTCTCTGAGAACAGTTGGACTTGAGGTGTGTTCCACCTCCTCATTCAATCACATAAAAGTAGTTATTTTTACTTTTGTGGACATTTCTGACAAAATTCCCCAAGCACTTCCCAATTGTTTGTGCAGTTCAAGTCTGCAGACATTTGCGCATCTCCCTTCAGAACAGGATCTGCACTCGTGTTCACATTTTCTGTCTGTTGCCCGCGTCGTAGTCATTGTTGTTTTCGTTACCAATAATAACTTTGGAAATGTGTGCGTTTTTATCAAAGTAAGTGTAACGACTTTCATTAGAAGAAGGTGAAGACCAAGGTGCAGCGTGGTACGTGTTCATATTATATATTCTGACTGAACACTGAATACAAACAAATCTAAAAGAATAGCCGAAACAGTTCTGACAGGTGCAGCAAACACTAAACAGAAAATATACTATATATATCTATTTATACTATATATCGTATATTGCACAAATCTGGCCTTTATGGAAGAGTGGCAAGAAGAAAGCCATTTCTTAAAGATATCCATAAAAAGTGTCGTTTAAAGTTTGCCACAAGCCACCTGGGAGACACACCAAACATGTGGAAGAAGGTGCTCTGGTCAGATGAAACCAAAATTGAACTTTTTGGCAACAATGCAAAACGTTATGTTTGGCGTAAAAGCAACACAGCTCATCACCCTGAACACACCATACCCACTGTCAAACATGGTGGTGGCAGCATCATGGTTTGGGCCAGCCTTTCTTCAGCAGGGACAGGGAAGATGGTTAAAATTGATGGGAAGATGGATGGAGCCAAATACAGGACCATTCTGGAAGAAAACCTGATGGAGTCGGCAAAAGACCTGAGACTGGGACAGAGATTTGTCTTCCAACAAGACAATGATCCAAAACATAAAGCAAAATCTACAATGGAATGGTTCAAAAATAAACATATCCAGGTGTTAGAATGGCCAAGTCAAAGTCCAGACCTGAATCCAATCGAGAATCTGTGGAAAGAACTGAAAACTGCTGTTCACAAATGCTCTCCATCCAACCTCACTGAGCTCGAGCTGTTTTGCAAGGAGGAATGGGAAAAAAATTCAGTCTCTCGATGTGCAAAACTGATAGAGACATACCCCAAGCGACTTACAGCTGTAATCGCAGCAAAAGGTGGCGCCACAAGTATTAACTTAAGGGGGCTGAATAATTTTGCACGCCCAATTTTTCAGTTTTTGATTTGTTAAAAAAGTTTGAAATATCCAATAAATGTCGTTCCACTTCATGATTGTGTCCCACTTGTTGATTCTTCACAAAAAAATACAGTTTTATATCTTTATGTTTGAAGCCTGAAATGTGGCAAAAGGTTGCAAAGTTCAAGGGGGCCGAATACTTTCGCAAGGCACTGTATCCTGAGGCAGCATTTATTGTTGCTGGGGATTTTAACAAAGCAAATTTGAGGAAAATGCTACTGAAGTTCTACCAACACATGGACTGTAGTACTCACGCTAGAAAAACTTTGGATCGCTGCTACTCAACTTTTTGAAATGCCTACAAAGGCCTTCCCACGCTCTCCCTTCGGCAAATCTGATCATGACTCCATTTTGCTCCTCCTTCCTAAAGGCCGGAACTCAAAAAGGAAGTACCCATGCTAAGGTCTATTCAAAGCTGGTTTGACCAATTGGAATCCATGCTTCAAGATTGTTTGATCATGCCGACTGGGATATGTTCTGGGTAGCATCTGAGAATACCCCCACACCGTTACACCTCCTCCTACATGCGTCAACGTGGGATCCACACACGTGGAGATCATCTATTCACCTACTCTGCTTCTCATAAAGACACGGCGGTTGGAGACAAAAATGTCTAAATTGGACTCATCGGACCAAAGGACAGATTTCCACCACTCCATTGCTCTTGTTTCTTGGCCCAAGCAATTATCTTCTTCTTATTGGTGTCCTTTAGTAGTGGTTTCTTTGCAGCAATTCGACCATGAAGGCCTGATTCATGCAGTCTTCTCTGAACAATTGACGTCGAGATGTGTCTGTTTCTTGAACTCTGTCAAGCATTTATTTGGGCTGCAATTTCTGAGGCTGGTAACTTTAATGAACTTATCCTCTGCAGCAGAAGTAACTCTGGGTCTTCCCTTCCTGTGGCGCATGATGGTTTGTGCATTGCACTTGAAGAAACTTTAAAAGTTCTTGACATTTTCCGGATTCACTGACCTTCATGTCTTAAAGTAATGATTGACATTTGTTTCCCTTTGCTTATTTGAGCTGTTCTTGCCAAAATATGGACTCGGTCTTTTACAGAATTGGGCTATCTTCTGTATACCAACCCTACATCTGATTGGCTCAAATGCATTAAGAAGGAAAGAAATGAACCTTTAACAAGGCACACCTGTTAATTGAAATGTGGTCGAGGTGACTACCTCATGAAGCTGGTTGAAAGAATGCCATCAAGGCAAAGGGTGGCTACTTTGAAGAATCTCAAATATTAAATATGTTTAGATTTTTTGGTTACTACATGATTCCATATGTTTTATTTCATAGTTTTGATGTCTTCACTATTATTCTACAATGTAGAAAATAGTAAAAAATAAATACAAATCCTGGAATGAGTAGGTGTTTCCAAAGTTTTGTCTGGTACTGTATATGGCAGGGTCAATAGAAAATCATGGACTACAAACAGAAAACCAGCCACATCGCGGACACCGACGTCTTGCTTCCAGACAAGTTAAACACCTTCTTCGCCCACTTTGAGGATAACACAGTGCCAACGATGTGGTCCGCTACCAAGGACTGTGGGCTCTCCTTCTCTGTGGCCGACTTGAGTAAGACGTTTCAGCGTTTTAACTATCACAATGCTGCCAGCCCAGATGGCATCCCTAGCCGCTTCCTTAGAGTATGCACAGGACAGCCGACTGGAGTGTCCACAGGCATATTCAATCTCTCTCTATCCCAGTCTGCTGTCCCCACTTGCTCCAAGATGTCCACCCTTGTTCCTGTAACCAAGAAAGCAATGGTAACTGAACTAAATGATTATTGCCCCCTAGCACTCACTTCTGTCATCATGAATTGCTTTGAGAGGCTAGTTAAGGGCCATATCACCTCTACCCTAGCTGACACCCTAGACCCACTTCAATTCGCTTACCGCTCAAATAGACCCACAGACAATGCAATCGCCATCACACTGCACACTGCCCTATCCCATCTGGACAAGAGGAATACCTATGTAAGAATGCTGTTCAATGACTATAGCTCAGCATTCAACACCATAGAACCCCCCAAGCTCATCTTTAGGAACGTGGTCCAGGGTCTGAACCCCACCCTGTGCAACTGGGTGCTGGATTTCATGATAGGCCACCCCCAGGTGGTGAAGGTAGGAATCAACACCACAAGGGTGTGTGCTCAGCCCCTTCTGTACTCCCTGTTCACCAAAATCTGCATGGCTACAAGATCGGCTACACAACTTCAATGAACCCTAGCAAACCAAAATTGGTTGAGAACAAAAATCCCAGAACATTCTTCTGCTCGCAGCAAATGTTCTCATAACAGAAAAACTGTCCAGTCGTGCTAATGATTATATAATGTTTGTATAAAACATTCACCTGATGTTGGAAGAACGTTGCTAGAATACATTTAATCAGTTCTTTAAATGTTCCCAGAATGTTTCATTAGGTTGTGGGAACAATATGCATCACAAAATATATGTTCCCAAAACACAAAAAAACTGTCCAGTTGTGCGGATGATTCTACAATGTTTCTTTTAGGGTGCAAAAAAAACTTTCACCTGATGTTACAATAACATTCCCAAAGCACACTGTCTGTTCTCTAAAGGTTCCCAGAATTTTTCATGAGGTTATGGGAACAGTCTGGTGGAAACATTGTGGGGACATCATGAAATATATGTTGCAAAAACACAAAAAACTGTTCTGCTGATGATTATACAATGTTTCTTTTAGGGTGCGAAAAACATTTCCTGATGTTACAAGAACATTCTCAGAGCACATTTTTAGGTTCTTTAAATGTTCCTAAAAAAAAATGTTTAGGGAACATTGTGAGAATATGACTAGAGATGGGTTCCCAAAACACTAAAACTGTCCAGTGGTGCTGATAAAACATTCCTTTGATGTTGCAAAGATGTTGACAGAACAGCCTTTCTGAGTTATTTAATGGTTCCTAGAACATTTAAATAGGTTGTGGGAACATAGTGGGTCAATTACAAGGGATAGGTTCCCAAAACACGAAATACGCTCAGTTGTGATGACATTCATACAGTGTTTAAATTAGGTTGCACAGGACATTCCCTTAATGTAATAATGTTGACAGAACACCTGGTCTAAGTTCTTTAAAGGTTCCCAGAACATTAAATGTAGGTATGGGAGTTGTCTGGGATGTTGCAATAATATTATTGTGATATTCACATAGGTTGCACAGAGCATTCCCACAATGTTGCACAATGTTCAACAGTTTCCAAATAAGTCTGTTTTTATGACGTTCAAATTTGTTTTAGATTTAACATATTATTACATTTATGTTTACGCAATATACATAAATTTTACCTTGTCTTGCAGGTCCTAGAACATTTAGACAATGTAATGTTTTAGTTTGACCTAATAGTAACACAACATTCTTAGCATGCAAATATGTGGCTCCTTAAGGCAGATTGGAATACAGTACATACCCATTATGTTTCTCTCCAGATTTAATGGAAATTCCCATTTGAGGACTGTATTGTAGGCCCACTACAAGGTGATATACTGTAGGCACACCACATTTTAATTAAATTAATGACATATGAACAGTATTTAATCATACAAACACATCTATACTGTTTTTACACTTCAGATATTGGCAATCTCTACATGTGGGGTTGGAACCTGCAATGTTTGGATTCCCAAGCCAGGTCCTTTATCCTCTGCACCACCAAGAAATGTGTACAGTTCCTCCAATACATTGGTGCTTCTGGGTTAAAAAATAATTGTGTCAGCAGTGCGGCTTGGTTGGGTCGTGTTTCGGAGGAAGCACGGCTCTTGACCTTCGCCTCTCCTGAGTCTGTACGGTAGTTGCACTGATAGGACAAGACTATAACTACCAATTGGATATCATGAAAAAGGGGTACATTTTTTTGAATAAAACATTGTGGAAAAAATTTACTGTTCAGCTTTTAAAAAATATAGAATTCCTTCTTTGCGATACTTGATATGGTCCCTTCCTCCTGTCTTATTTTCTTTTCTTTGTACTCATAGGCATCGATACCTTGTTAATATGGGCCAATTTGTACAGTACACAGCATATAAAGAGGATGGGTGAAATTTATTTATTTTTTTATTTTTTTTATTTCACCTTTATTTAACCAGGTAGGCTAGTTGAGAACAAGTTCTCATTTGCAACTGCGACCTGGCCAAGATAAGGCATAGCAGTGTGAACAGACAACACAGAGTTACACATGGAGTAAACAATTAACAAGTCAATAACACAGTAGAAAAAAGGGGAGTCTATATATACATTGTGTGCAAAAGGCATGAGAAGGTAGGCAAATAATTACAATTATGCAGATTAACACTGGAGTGATAAATGATCAGATGGTTATGTACAGGTAGAGATATTGGTGTGCAAAAGAGCAGAAAAATAAAAATAAATAAATAAAAACAGTATGGGGATGAGGTAGGTGAAAATGGGTGGGCTATTTACCAATAGACTATGTACAGCTGCAGCGATCGGTTAGCTGCTCAGATAGCAGATGTTTGAAGTTGGTGAGGGAGATAAAAGTCTCCAACTTCAGCGATTTTTGCAATTCGTTCCAGTCACAGGCAGCAGAGAACTGGAACGAAAGGCGGCCAAATGAGGTGTTGGCTTTAGGGATGATCAGTGAGATACACCTGCTGGAGCGTGTGCTACGGATGGGTGTTGCCATCGTAACCAGTGAACTGAGATAAGGCGGAGCTTTACCTAGCATGGACTTGTAGATGACCTGGAGCCAGTGGGTCTGGCGACGAATATGTAGCGAGGGCCAGCCGACTAGAGCATACAAGTCGCAGTGGTGGGTGGTATAAGGTGCTTTAGTGACAAAACGGATGGCACTGTGATAAACTGCATCCAGTTTGCTGAGTAGAGTGTTGGAAGCAATTTTGTAGATGACGTCGCCGAAGTCGAGGATCGGTAGGATAGTCAGTTTTACTAGGGTAAGTTTGGCGGCGTGAGTGAAGGAGGCTTTGTTGCGGAATAGAAAGCCGACTCTTGATTTGATTTTCGATTGGAGATGTTTGATATGGGTCTGGAAGGAGAGTTTAGAGTCTAGCCAGACACCTAGGTACTTATAGATGTCCACATATTCAAGGTCGGAACCATCCAGGGTGGTGATGCTGGTCAGGCGTGCGGGTGCAGGCAGCGAACGGTTGAAAAGCATGCATTTGGTTTTACTAGCGTTTAAGAGCAGTTGGAGGCCACGGAAGGAGTGCTGTATGGCATTGAAGCTCGTTTGGAGGTTAGATAGCACAGTGTCCAAGGACGGGCCGGAAGTATATAGAATGGTGTCGTCTGCGTAGAGGTGGATCAGGGAATCGCCCGCAGCATGAGAAACATCATTGATATATACAGAGAAAAGAGTCGGCCCGAGAATTGAACCCTGTGGCACCCCCATAGAGACTGCCAGAGGACCGGACAGCATGCCCTCCGATTTGACACACTGAACTCTGTCTGCAAAGTAATTGGTGAACCAGGCAAGGCAGTCATCCGAAAAACCGAGGCTACTGAGTCTGCCGATAAGAATACGGTGATTGACAGAGTCGAAAGCCTTGGCAAGGTCTATGAAGACGGCTGCACAGTACTGTCTTTTATCGATGGCGGTTATGATATCGTTTAGTACCTTGAGCGTGGCTGAGGTACACCCGTGACCGGCTCGGAAACCAGATTGCACAGCGGAGAAGGTACGGTGGGATTCAAGATGGTCAGTGACCTGTTTGTTGACTTGGCTTTCGAAGACCTTAGATAGGCAGGGCAGGATGGATATAGGTCTGTAACAGTTTGGGTCCAGGGTGTCGCCCCCTTTGAAGAGGGGGATGACTGCGGCAGCTTTCCAATCCTTGGGGATCTCAGACGATATGAAAGAGAGGTTGAACAGGCTGGTAATAGGGGTTGCGACAATGGCGGCGGATAGTTTCAGGAATAGAGGGTCCAGATTGTCCAGCCCAGCTGATTTGTACGGGTCCAGGTTTTGCAGCTCTTTCAGGACATCTGCTATCTGGATTTGGGTAAAGGAGAACCTGGAGAGGCTTGGGCGAGTAGCTGCGGGGGGGGGGGAGCTGTTGTCCGAGGTTGGAGTAGCCAGGCGGAAGGCATGGCCAGCCGTTGAGAAATGCTTGTTGAAGTTTTCGATAATCATGGATTTATCGGTGGTGACCATGTTACCTAGTCTCAGTGCAGTGGGCAGCTGGGAGGAGGTGCTCTTGTTCTCCGTGGACTTCACAGTGTCCCAGAACTTTTTGGAGTTGGAGCTACAGGATGCAAACTTCTGCCTGAAGAAGTTGGCTTTAGCTTTCCTGACTGACTGTGTGTATTGGTTCCTGACTTCCCTGAACAGTTGCATATCGCGGGGACTATTCGATGTTAGCGCAGTCCGCCACAGGATGTTTTTGTGCTGGTCGAGGGCAGTCAGGTCTGGAGTGAACCAGGGGCTATATCTGTTCTTAGTTCTGCATTTTTTGAACGGAGCATGCTTATCTAAAATGGTGAGGAAGTTACTTTTAAAGAAAGACCAGGCATCCTCAACTGACGGGATGAGGTCAATGTCCTTCCAGGATACCCGGGCCAGGTCGATTAGAAAGGCCTGCTCACAGAAGTGTTTTAGGGAGCGTTTGACAGTGATGAGGGGTGGTCGTTTGACTGCGGCTCCGTAGCGGATACAGGCAATGAGGCAGTGATCGCTGAGATCCTGGTTGTAGACAGCGGAGGTGTATTTGGAGGGCCAGTTGGTCAGGATGACGTCAATGAGGGTGCCCTTGTTTACAGAGTTAGGGTTGTACCTGGTGGGTTCCTTGATGATTTGAGTGAGATTGAGGGCATCTAGCTTAGATTGTAGGACTGCCGGGGTGTTAAGCATATCCCAGTTTAGGTCACCTAACAGAACAAACTCTGAAGCTAGATGGGGGGCGATCAATTCACAAATGGTGTCCAGGGCACAGCTGGGAGCTGAGGGGGGTCGGTAGCAGGCGGCAACAGTGAGAGACTTATTTCTGGAGAGAGTAATTTTCAAAATTAGTAGTTCGAACTGTTTGGGTATGGACCTGGAGAGTATGACATTACTTTGCAGGCTATCTCTGCAGTAGACTGCAACTCCTCCCCCTTTGGCAGTTCTATCTTGACGGAAGATGTTATAGTTGGGTATGGAAATCTCAGAATTTTTGGTGGCCTTCCTGAGCCAGGATTCAGACACGGCAAGGACATCAGGGTTAGCAGAGTGTGCTAGAGCAGTGAGTAAGACACACTTAGGGAGGAGGCTTCTGATGTTGACATGCATGAAACCAAGGCTTTTTCGATCACAGAAGTCAACAAATGAGGGTGCCTGGGGACATGCAGGGCCTGGGTTTACCTCCACATCACCCGCGGTGATGGTGAATCAGCCAGTTACCAGTATTTCCCGGGTTAGTTATGTCTTAGAAGGCAGAGGATTATAGACCTGGCTTGGGAACTAAACTGTTGCAGGTTCAAACCTGACATGTGCAGACTGTCAACATATAAAGTGTAAAAAAATATTGTATGACTAAATGCTGTTCAAATATCACCTTGTACCGGGCCTACAATAAGGTCCTCAAATGCAAATTCCCATTAAATCTAGAGAAACATAATGGGGATGTATTCCAATCTGCTTTATTAAGGAGCTACAAATTGGCTTGCTGAGAATTTTTTTATAATATTAGGTAAAACTTAAATTTAACATTTTCTAAATGTTCTTGGGATGTTCTGAGGACCTTTAAGAGAAGGTCAAATGTATATTGCATGAGCATCAACGGAATATTATTTTAAACCTAAAACGCTATCCCTGCAAACAACAACAGTCGTTAGGACATCCCTGGGATGTCACGAAATGGTCGCCAGGAGGTTGAGTCATGGTTGGCCAGAGATTTTGTCTACTTCTCGGTTGGTTCTGGATACGCCCCCAAGGATGCTTTTAGGAGGTTATTGGGACATTGTGTCATGGTCCCCTGAAGGTCCCCTGAACGTTCTTGGGACGTTGTATCACGGTCCCCTGGTGTTAACTGACATATTTGACACACTTTGACATTCATGATTACATTGTGATATTTATTCATACAGTAATTATTATTTAACATGTCCTCAACTGGAATTTCAACCCACAACCTCTTGGTTTAAGGCATTCAAATCTTCCTGCTACCGTGTCTGTATCAATGACTGATTTCACGTCAAAGTAAATCTCAGCTCTGTTAAAAATACACGGAAGAAAAACTATTATATTTATCATAGTGATTCAGGCGTAACATTAAAACAGAATAATACAATGAAATTAAAATGGATGGCCCTCCCTTCAGCAAAATATATTTGACCTAAAACCTCCCTGATTGCTTGAAAAAAAAACAACAAGTGACCCCTATACCCAAAATAATAATTGAAACTAAGTGGATAGCAGAGAACATGCCTAACGTTTATCCTAATTTCTTGAACAGACCAGAGTCTTAGATATGCAGTTTAAGAAATTGTTATTCGTCCTGTAAGCATTAAATGACAATGCAGGAATTGTGATAGTGTACAGGGCTGTGTGCCAGAATGTTGTGGGTTCAGATACCACTGTGGATAAGAGTAGAGGTGGAAAGATCTCCTTTACAGTAAAAGCATTTCATGAATCGATCATTGTATTCGCAAGTCCAAGAATAAATTTCCTTCTATAAACATTTCATGCAAATCTACGTCCTTTTACATATTAGAGGAATCTTTTTTTATAACACAAATGACCGATATTGCAGGCTAAGAATGGATAGAAAGATAGGCCTATGTGTTCATCTTATCATCATTTCCCAATGCTAAATCAGTGTGGCTTGTTTACAACAAAACTGTCCCCGTTTGCAAGTGATTCAATCTGAGATGACATTAGGAATCTGGTACTTTCAAAAGTTAGGCCTACCTTTCCGCTCCAATGCATATGGGGATATCATTGTTTAGTTTATTTGACAATCAGATGCTGATCTACAACCTTCTATAGCAGAGGAGACAAAAAAAGAGACTTTCCTTGAGATGTAATCTAATTCTGTCACTATCAATTGATTAAGCTATTCACTTAATGTAAAATAGAAGATGTTTTAACCCAGACAGCTTTTAGGGAAACACTTGTGACCGTCTCTCGTTAGGTTAAGCCATGGAAGAAGAGTAGCCAGCAGTTAAAACTTAAATGTTTCTGCGTTGGTCAATCTACTCTGTCTGGGGTGGAAAGGTAGGCTTAACTTTTGAAAGTACCATGCTCAGATTCCTAATGACGTGATTCATTTCATGACTCTAGCTCACACGGGGTGTGGGGAAAGGGAGCCGACCTTTCAAAGTTTGCATTTTCAATCGCCTGTTATAAACGGGGTAGTTCGAGCCCTGAATGCTGATTGGCTGACAGCCGTGGTATATCAAACATGCATTTTTACTGCTCTAGTTACGTCAGTAACCAGTTTATAATAGCAATAAGGAATCTGGGGGGTTTGTGGTACATGGCCAATATACCACGGCTAAGGCCTATATCCAGGCACTCCTTGTTGCGTCGTGAATAAGAACAGCCCTTAGCCGTGGTATATAGTCTATATATCACACCCCATAGTGCCTTATTGCTTAATTATAGTGATACCATGTGGCCAATTGGCATGGTGTGGCATGAGAGGGGCCTTTGCCATGTTGCTAAATTACACAGTCCTGGGCCTTTTCATCTCACAGAGATTCGCATTTTTTCACCAAAATGGCAGAAAAAAAAGAACATAATAATAAGAAAAAGAATAATGAACAGGAACAACTTCGAACAGCTTCGCTGCTTGAAACCCTAATTAAATGTAAAGTCATCATAATCCCTGCCACATACACACACACCAGTTGATGGTGACTGTATTGGTATTAGTGACAGGCTAGTTTTAGTCACAGGCTATGCTGCGGGGCTGTAGATGGATACTATTGGAGGTGATTGCAGCTCCGTGCGCGCGCCCGCACGCTCCATCGTCACAACACACACCGGAAAACAGCTGATGTCATTGAGAGAACGACACACTGCCACCGATAACCGGGAATATACACACTTATCGCGTAAGTGATTTAAACATTTATCTGATTTGATGCTTCATTACCTTGAAGCGATCGAATGAGAACGTGGAGGGTGTGAGTGTCGACGAAGGACTGCGTTGAATCTGTGTTTGCTTGTATCATCTCCAGGAAGTAAAACGGTGCATGCACAGGTTATGGCCAGTCCTTCCTTCCAAACCCGCATTTTTATTAGGTGCACATTATTATTCTTCACGTTTCGACAAGCGCTTTATTCGCTTCGAACAGAAACACATTACAACCGCTGAACATTACATGTTGGATAGAATATACCGTGATTTTGCATATTTTTTGTTGTTGATGTAGCTTGGTTCCTATCAGTTTCCATAGTAACCTTGGTGAAGAAGCAGATGTCATTCGGTCAATGTCTGAGGATTTTCAGTCTCAATATGGGCATGCATTACCAAATTAAAAATCGGCAACATAATCTCTGTAATAGATGAAATACCTGCTACATTTGATGTAACCAATGCCAGCCAGGTTGCACTTGCATTGAAGATGGATGCTGACACGGCTATTTTTGTGTATGTACATTTGATTGATATTATATTGTTTTATCAGTCATGGAAGGAAACCATACACTGGACATTCTTTATAATAGTGCCATGGTGTTTGAAATGGATATGCATGTTGGAAGCTGCTTTAACACAGTGTGAAAATACAATTATTGTAGTCGCTAGGCCTCTGTTCTGCAAGTGTTATCTTCAATTCCTCATGTGTACGCACGCTATTCCCCATTGCCTTCAGAAGTTAATGGAATGCCATATCAAATGTATACTTTGCTTGCATGTTTGTTTGAAGTGTGTTTTTTATTTTTTTGTCTCAAAGTCTTAATTGGCTGATTTTGATTGCACAACTTTTTCACCACTGCAGATCTTGTGGTTTGAATTGCTTTCGTCATTTTCCAATGAACGAAATAGGTCCTTAATGCAAGTCAGTCATTTCAAAAACTTTCTTGGACAATGGATTTAATTGATTTTATTTGCATTTGAAATTGACTTTGGAAAGTGGTTGGCAACACTTTACTTTAGGTTGTCTTTAGTTATTCTACTTTCAGCCACAGTCTGTCTCTCCCAGTGCATGAAAGCTCTAAGCATGGGCATGCATAGCCCAATATTGGACTAAAGGAGCGTAACGTCACTCCTTAGTCCAAGGAACTTACATGCTCTGTTTAAAGGGCGAATTGGCACTGGAAGCCAAAACAGCCAAATTCTCCAACTAAACGTGAATCGATTCACAATTGTGGTACGGTTCTAGAAACAGAAATCACAAATGCAAAATGCACTATTTTAACACAGTTGCAGCCGACAGTATTTTTTTTGTGACAACACGTCAGTGGCGTGCGTCTGTCTTCCGTTTACACACAGGTGTTCGGAGACACAGAGTGACTGACTACCTGTGCTAATTAGCTGTCTTTCGTTTGTTTTCTGTAAACAACCGCCATTACATGGAAATATGGCCGTGTGGAAACCGTAACCCTATAAAGGTGTGTATAAATTTAGCCTTTCGAATTGTTTTTATTATTTGGGAAGATAAGGTCCTTATGCTTCCAAAATCGTACCGCAAGTGACGCATGTTAATGTACTGACCGAGCATTGCGGCTCTTAACAAAACAAATCAAATCAAATTTCATTGGTCACATACATGTGTTTAGCAGATGTTGTTGTGGGTGTAGCGAAATGCTTGTGTTTCTAGCTCCGACAGTGCAGTAATATCTAACAAGTAATATCAAACAATTTCACAACATATACCCAATACACACAAATCTAAGTAAAGGAATGGAATTAACAATATATAAATATATGGATGAGCAATGTCAGAGTGATGGCTATTTAACAGTCTGACGGCCTTGAGATAGAAGCTGTTTTTCAATCTCTCCCAGCTTGGATGTACATGTACTGACCTCGCCTTCTGGATGATAGCGGGTGAACAGGCAGTGGCTCGGGTGGTTGTTGTCGTTGATGATCTTTTTTGCCATCCTGTGACATCTGGTTCTGTAGGTGTCCTGGAGGGCTGGTAGTTTGCCCCCTGTGATGCATTGGGAAGACCGCACCACCCTCTGGAGAGCCCTGTGGTTTCGGGTGGTGAAGTTGTCATATCAGGCGATGATACAGCCCAACAGGATGCTCTCAATTGTGTATCTGTTAAAGTTTGTGAGGGTTTTAGGTGCCAATCCAAATTTCGCTGTTGCGCCTTCTTCACCACACTGTCTTTGTGGGTGGACCATTTCAGTTTCTCAGTGATGTGTACTCAGAGGAACTTAAACCTTTCCACCTTCTCCACTGCGTTCCCTTCGATGTGGATAGGGGGCTGCTCCCTTTTCTGTTTTCTGAGGTCCACCTTTTCTGAGGTTCACCCAACCTCAACCCAAATTAAATGGTTTGGGATGAGTTGGACCGCAGAGTGAAGAAAAAAAACATTAACAAAGTCTTACATGTCTCCCAAAACATTGTCAGGATTGGATCTTGATTAGAAAAAGCCAAAAATGTATGCATCAACAATGCCTACATTTTTCTATAAGCACACCACTATACATGGCACTTAAACTATTTCAAGCAGAAACTCTAAACAAGTGTATAGTTTTAAGTAAGTATACCACCCTGCATCCCACTGTTGGCTTGCTTTTGAAGCTAAGCAGGGTTGGTCCTGGTCGGTCCCTGGATGGGAGACCAGATGCTGCTGGAAGTGGTGTTGGAGGGCCAGTATGAGGGTCCCTTTCCTCTGGTCTAAAAAAAATATTCCAATGCCCCAGGGCAGTGATTGGGGACATTGCCCTGTGTAGGGTGCTGTATTTTGAATGGGATGTTAAACGGGTGTCCTGATTATCCGTGGACACTAAAGATCCCATGGCACTTATCCTAAGAGTAGGGGTGTTAACCCCAGTGTCCTGGCTAAATTCCAAATCTGACCCTCTTATCATCATGGTCACCTAATCATCCCCAGATTACAATTGTCTCATTAACCCCCCCCCCCTCCCCCCACTCCTCTCCTGTAACTATTCCCCAGGTCATTGCTGTTAATGAGAATGTGTTCTCTCACAACTTAGCAGGTAAAATAACAATTTTAAAAAGCAGCCAATAAGTGCTCAGCATATGTGGGAACTCCTTCAAGCTTTTTGGAAAAGCATTCCAGGTGAAGCTGGTCGAGAGAATGCCAAGAGTGTGCAAAGCTTGCATCAAGGCAAATGGTGGAAACTCTGAAGAATCTCTAAAACTCAAAAATATAAAATATATTTTTATTTGTGCAACTCTTTTTTTGTGGTTACTACATGATTCCACATGTGTTGTTTCATCGTTTTGATGTCTTCACTATTAGTCTACATTGTATAAAATAGTGAAAATAAAGAAAAAACCTTGAATGAGTAGGTGTGCCCAAACTTTTGACTGGTACTGTATATAAATAAATCTAAATATATACATAAAAACACAACAATGTTACAAAGGCCTCTGCCAACTAATATTAACATTTCTATTTAGTTTAGAATAAATTATTTGCCTACTGTAATGTTAAGAAAAATTGCCTAGTGTCTTGTCATGCTGTTAGCAACTACCCTTAAAGTATTCACACCCATTTACTTTTTTCAGCCTGAATTTAAAATGGATTCAGTTGAGAGGTGTCAATGGCCTACACATAATACCCCATAATGTGTAAGTGGAAATATAATTGTGACCCGTTACAGGATGTTGTGGGTCTCTGGAGGTAGCTAGCAAGCTAGCCAATATTAGCCAGTTAGCTTGGGTGCTTGACTGCTGTTGTGAGGTCAGAACGTTCGGATCAACCCTACTCATTGGCCAGTGATTCCAGTGTGCGCTCTGAACGCTCCGAGAGCGAAAGGCTTTGAATTTATGACCTGACAATCTGACAGCATAGTTGCAGTCACCAACGCTCTGGATAACATAAAAACAGTTCAGTGAGCTTTTCTCTCATTTGTGTCTGGAAGTAGCTAGCAAGTTAGCCAGTTAGCTTGGGTGCTTGACTGCTGTTGTTAGGACAGAACGCTCAGATCAACCCTTAAAGAGAAGGGTCGGGCTAAACCTCAAGAGAGTGTGAACGATGCTGAATGGGTGTCGACAAGTTGGTACCAAAATATTCAAAGGCCATTTTCTCAAAAGTGAGGTTACAAGTTTGTCATCTTTCAAAGCAGAATTACTTTCCCATTGTTCCTCAAATGCAACGTATGGTATATCTTTTTTTTTTAGCTTTGTGTCTCTGCTTTTATCCAATGTAAAAAACACAATTTCAAATTTTGCTACATAAGACTGAAAAAGGGCGGTCGGTAACATTTACAAATTCATAAGAAATGAACTGAAATGTGAGTCAATAAGTATTCAACACATTTTTTTATGACAGGAGTTTGCTTAACAAGTCATTACAAAGATACAGCAGTCTTTCCTAACTCAGTTGCGGGAGAGGAAGGAAACCGCTCAGGGATTTCACCATGAGTCCAATGGTGACTTTAAAACTGTTACAGATATGAAAAACTGAGAATGGTTCAACAACATTGTAGCTACTCCACAATGTCTACTCTAAATGTCAGTGTGAAAAGAAGAAAGCCTTAACAGAATAAAAATATTAAAAATAAATTAACTTTATGTCCTAACTTCAAAGTGTTATGGTTGGGGCAAATCCAACACAACACAACACATCACTCAACACACCACTCTTCATATTTTCAAGCATAGTGGTGGCTGCATTATGTTATGGGCATGCATGTCAACAGTAAGGACTAAGGCGTTTTTTAGGATAAAAATAAACGAAATAGAGCTAAACACAGTGCCTAGCTCCAGTCCCATTCCCTAGGCGCTCTCATTTATTGACTTCTGTAAGCGTAAAAGCCTTGGTTTCATGCATGTTAACATTAGAAGCCTCCTCCCTAAGTTTGTTTTATTCACTGCTTTAGCACACTCTGCCAACCCGGGTGTCCTAGACGTGTCTGAATCCTGGCTTAGGAAAACCCTGAAATTTCCATCCCTAACTATAATATTTTCCGACAAGATAGAACTGCCAAAGGGGGCGGAGTTGCAATCTACTGCAGAGATAGCCTGCAGAGTTCTGTCTTACTATCCAGATCTGTGCCCAAACAATTTGAGCTTCTAATCTTTAAAATCCACCCTTCCAAAAACATGTCTCTCACCGTTGCCGCTTGCTATAGACCACCTTCTGCCCCCAGCATATGTGAATTGATTCCCCCCCATCTATCTTTAGAGCTTGTGCTGATAGGTGACCTATACTGGGACATGCTTAACACCCTGGCCATCCTACAATCTAAGCTTGATTCCCTCAATCTCACACAAATCCAGGTACAACCCCAAATCCGTAAACACGGGCACCCTCATAGATATCCTCCTAACCAACCTGCCCTCCAAATACACCTCTGCTGTCTTAAACCAGGATCTCAGCGATCACTGCCTCATTGCCTGCGTCTGTAATGGGTCCCTAAAACACTTCAGCGAGCAGGCCTTTCTAATCTACCTGGCCCGGGTATCCTGGAAGGATATTGACCTAATTCCAACAGTAGAGGATGCCTGGCTGTTCTTTAAACCTCTTACAGCCCCCCCCCCCCTACTTTGTGCAATTACAGTGCCTTGCGAAAGTATTCGTCCCCCTTGAACTTTGCGACCTTTTGCCACATTTCAGGCTTCAAACATAAAGATATAAAACTGTATTTTTTTGTGAAGAATCAACAACAAGTGGGACACAATCATGAAGTGGAACGACATTTATTGAATATTTCAAACTTTTTTTAACAAATCAAAAACTGAAAAATTGGGCGTGCAAAATTATTCAGCCCCTTTACTTTCAGTGCAGCAAACTCTCTCCAGAAGTTCAGTGAGGATCTCTGAATGATCCAATGTTGACCTAAATGACTAATGATGATAAATACAATCCACCTGTGTGTAATCAAGTCTCCGTATAAATGCACCTGCACTGTGATAGTCTCAGAGGTCCGTTAAAGGCGCAGAGAGCATCATGAAGAACAAGGAACACACCAGGCAGGTCCGAGATACTGTTATGAAGAAGTTTAAAGCCGGATTTGGATACAAATCCACGTGCCTGTCATAAAGACATTACATCAAAGTTGGATCAGCCTGTTGTGTGGTTTTCCACTTTCATTTTGAGTGTGACTCCAAATCCAGACCTCCATGGGTTGATAAATTTGATTTCCATTGATAATATTTGTGATTTTGTTGTCAGCACATTCAACTATGTAAAGAAAAAAGTAATTAATAAGAATATTTCATTCATTCAGATCTAGGATGTGTTATTTAAGTGTTCCCTTTATTTTTTTGAGCAGTGTATTATGACAGACCAGCTAGATCTACTGTCTTCATTATATTACAACAGACCAGCTGTATCTACTGTCTCCATTTCACTTTGGCCATTGATGTGGTCCTGCCCTCTCCTCAACAGCCTCAAATAGGCTATTTCATGTGGGTTGGGGTGGGGCGGCAGACACGCATCTCACATTTCATGACATTACATGTTTATATATGGCTTCTAAAATAAATAAAAAATAAAAAATAATATTTTATATTATTAATTTCAAATAAGGGCATTAGCATGATAAGAACTTACCAGTCCAAAACGATGTCCTTTCCTGTTCAAAAAATATTCCTCCACAATCGCTAAATGAATCGTCCTACAACATTCTCTGTCTCACCTTCCCAATCAATTTATTCTAAAATTGTGTGTACATCTGTATATCTAGACTTAGATTTAGCTTTCCCTGACTTAGTCGCCATAATGATTGATATATAAACAGCTGAATCTGCGCGTTCACCAAACAATGCAGAGCGTAACATGTGTTTCTCCTTCCGGTATGAAACTTCAATAGCGAATGACTCACTTTACGCTGGAGCTTATGACATGGGTTGGTCTTGCAACACATAAACATGGTGTATTGCCGTTTAGCTCAGCTCATTGGCTATCTACCCAGCTAAATTTCAAGACGATCAGTGGTCATTGGGTTAAAAGACAGTCAATCAACGAAACAGCGGGCAAATCATTGGTGCACAATGATGTCATGACTTGTTGTCTTCAAATCGGTTTCTTTCAGTCAATACGTCCCGCAAAATGTCCCATCACGTTTGATTGTGTTACCAACAAACCAGTTGATTGCAGTGAAACCAAACATGACTGGAAAAGTCGTCAAAGGTAAACAATTTATTTTAAT
This sequence comes from Oncorhynchus mykiss, assembly GCF_013265735.2. Lineage (NCBI taxonomy): Eukaryota > Metazoa > Chordata > Actinopteri > Salmoniformes > Salmonidae > Oncorhynchus > Oncorhynchus mykiss. Next base: position 3,304,720 of record NC_048586.1, on the reverse strand, counting down.
GCAGTTTGTGATTATGTTACGCCTGTACTGGTTACATTTTTTAAATTTTTTATGGGGCTCTATGCTCAGATAATCGCATCGTATTCTTTCGCAATAAATCCTTTTTTAAATCTGTCATTTGGGAAAGCAAAGGCTAGATTTTTCAAACAGAAATTTGCATCCTGTAGCACAAACTCCAAAAAGTTCTGGGACACTGTAACGTTCATGGAGAATAAGAGCACCCCCTCCCAGCTGCCCACTGCACTGAGGCTAGGAAACACTGTCACCACCGATAAATCCATGATATTTGAGATTCAAGGCTTTTTTTTACGGCTGGCCATGCTTTCCACCTGGCTACCCCTACTCCGGTCAACAGGGCTGCACCCCCCACAGCAACTTGCCCAAGCCTCCCCCATTTCTCTTTCACCCAAATCCAGATAGCTGATGTTCTGAAAGAGCTGCAAAATCTGGACCCCTACAAATCAGCCGGGCTAGACAATCTGGACCCTCTCTTTCTAAAATTATCTGCTGAAATTGTTGCAACCACTATTTCTAGCCTGTTCATCTTCTCTTTCATATCTCTGAGATCCCCAAAGATTGGAAAGCTGCCGCAGACATCCCCCTCTTTAAAGGGGGAGACACTCTAGACCCAAATTGCTACAGACCTATATCTATCCTAGCCTGCCTTTCTAAGGTCTTTGAAAGCCAAGTTACCAAACAGATCACCGACCATTTAGAATCCTACCGTGCCTCCTCCACTATGCAATCTGGTTTCTGAGCTGGTCATGGGTGCACTTCAGCCATGCTCAAGATCCTAAACGATATCATAACTGCCATCGATAAGAGACAATAGTGTGCAGCTGTATTCATCGACCTGGCCATGGCTTTCGACTCTGTCAATCACTACATTCTTATCGGCAGACTCAACAGCCTTGGTTTCTCAATTGACTGCCTTGCCTGGTTCACCAACTACTTCTCTGATAGAGTTCAGTGTGTCAAATCGGAGGGCCTGTTGTCCGGACCTTTGGCAGTCTCTATGGGGGTGCCACAGGGTTCAATTCTCGGGCTGACCCCTTTTTTCTGTATACATCAATGATGTTGCTCTTGCTGCTGGTGATTCTCTGATCTACCTCTACGCAGACGACACCATTTTGTATACTTCTAGCCCTCCTTTGGACACTGTGTTAACTAACCTCCCGACAAGCTTCAATGCAATACAACTCTCCTTCCGTGGCCTCCAACTACTCTTAAATGCAAGTAAAACCAAATGCATGCTCTTCAGCCGATTGCTGCCCACACCTGCCTGCCCATCCAGCATCACTACTCTGGACGGTTCTGGCTTAGAATACAACTAGAAATACCTAGTTGTCTGGTTAGACTGTGAACTCTACTTCCAGACTCACATTAACCTTTTGCGTGTAGGGGGCAGTATTTTTGTTTTTGGCTAAAAAACGTACCCATTTGAAACTGCCTATTTCTCAGCCCCAGAAGCTAGAATATGCATATAATTGTCCGATTAGGATAGAAAACACTCTAAAGTTTCCAAATGGTAAAAATATTGTCTGTGAGCATACCAGAACTGATATTGCAGGCGAAAACCTGAGGAAAATCCAATCAGAAAGTGCCTCTTATTTTGAAACCTCTGTTCCTATGCATGCCTATCCTCCATTTAAAGAGAAATCAACCAGATTCATTTTTCTATGGCTTCCCTAAGTTGTCAACAATCTTTAGACATAGTTTCAGGCTTTTATTTTGAAAAATGAGCGTGAAAGATCACATTGCGTAAGTGGATAGGTGGGGGCTCTCAGAGTGAGTTTTGTAAAGCGGCCATTGTTTCTCCCGGTGTTATTGTAAAAACCTACACACCCGGTTGATATATTATCGAATATATATTTTAAAAACAACCTGAGGATTGATTATAAAAAACTTTGACATGTTTCTGTGGACATTATGGATATTATTTGGAATTTCCGTCTGCGTTGTGGTGACCACTCTTTCCTGTGGATTTCTGAACATAACGCGACAAACAAACGGAGGTATTTTGGGTATAAAAATAATCTTTATGGAACAAAAGGAACATTTGTTGTGTAACTGGGAGTTTCGTGAGTGAAAACATCTGAAGAAAAAGGAACAAAAGGAACACCTATGTGAGAATGCTGTTCATTGACTACAGCTCAGCGTTCAACACCATAGTACCCTCAAAGCTAATCACTAAGCTAAGGACCCTGGGACTAAACACCTCCCTCCGCAACTGGATCCTGGACTTCCTAACGGTCCGCCCCCAGTTGGTAAGGGTGGGCAACAACACATCTTCCACGCTGATCCTCAACACTGGGGCCCCTCAGGGGTGTGTGCTTAGTCCCCTCCTGTACTCCCTGTTCACCTACAACTGCGTGGCCAAGCACGACTCCAACACCATCATTAAGTTTGCTGATGACATAATGGTGGTTGGCCTGAGCACCGACAACAATGACAATGAGACCGCCAATAGGGAGGAGGTCAGAGACCTGGCAGTGTGGTGCCAGGACAAAAACCTCTCTCTCAATGTGAACAAGACAAAAGAGTTGATGGTGGACTATAGGAAAAGGAGTCCCGAACAGGTCCCCATTAACATCGATGAGACTGAAGTGGAGTGGGTTGAGAGTTTCAAGTTCCTTGGTGTCCACATCACAAACACACTGTCATGGTCTAAACACACCAAGACAGTTGTGAAGAGGGCACGACAACACCTCCCCCCCCCCCCCCCTCAGGAGACTGAAAAGATTTGTCATGGGTCCCCAGATCCTCAAAAAGTTCTACAACTGCACCATCAAGAGCATCCTGACCAGTTGCATCACTGTCTGGTATGGCAACTGCTCAGCTTCTGACCTTAAGGCGCTACAGAGGGTAGCGCATACGGCCCAGCACATCACTGGGCCAAGCTTCCTGACATCCAGGACCTACACTACCGTTAAAAAGTTTGGGGTCACTTAGAAATGTCATTTTTTTTGGCCATTAAAATAACATCAAATTGATCAAAAATATAGTGTAGACATTGTGTTAATGTTGTAAATGACTATTGTAGATGGAAACGTCAGATTTCTTATGGAATATCTACATCGGCGTACAGAGGCCCATTATCAGCAACCATCACTCCTGTGGCATGTTGTGTTAGCTAATCCAAGTTCATAATTTTAAAAGGCTAATTGATCATTAGAAAACCCTTTTGCAATTGTGTTAGCACAGCTGAAAACTGTTGTCCTGATTTAAAGAAGCAATAAACCTGGCCTTCTTTAGACTAGTTGAGTATCTGGAGCATCAGACACAAAAACCTTTCTTCTGAATCTCGTCAGAAATTAAGGCTCTTCCATGCGAGAAATTGCCAAGCAACTGAAGATCTTGTACAACGCTGTGTATTACTCCCTTCACAGAACAGCACAATTTAGCTCTAACCAGAATAGAAAGAGGAGTGGGAGGCCCCTTGTGCACAACTGAGCAAGAGCGCAGGTACATTAGAATGTCTAGTTTGAGAATTTTTGTTTGTTTTTGATTTTATTTGAAGAAACTTTTAAAGTTCTTGAAATGTTCCACATTGACTGATTTTACAGAAATATTAACAGTGTAGCTCTTATTGCGGGACTTTGACTGTGGGAAATCACATCCCCAGTCAGTATATTGTGCGTATTGACATTCATATTGCACTCTACAGCCTTACCTAACGATTGGGGATCAAAGAAATGTGGTATCAGTGCTTTTTTCCCAAAGTTCTCAAGAGTTATCAGGCTCCAAAACATCCACTCTTGAATAGTGTTCAATACACAGACTGGCACAATAAATGTGGCTCAATTCACAGTGGTTTCAGTCCTACAATAAGAGCTACGACACTAATGTTCTCTGGGTGTCACTGAGGAGACTGATACCCCATGTCATTGATCCACTATCCATAGGGAAGGCTGTACAGTGAAATAAGTATGTCCCCAATGCAATTCTAAAGTCTAATACATCCAGCGTGATTTTAAAAGATTTGTCAAATTTACAAATTGTTGAATTTATATAAGAACATTCCAACCTCGTTTAGCATGATCTATTCCATTATGGCATGATTCCATTATTTGTATTATTTGTATGACTTTCATTGAGATACTTTTATTTTGAAGGCAAAAAGCAAATTACACTATTGTGCCTAATCCTTATTGTGGTTATTTTCACATAGGTGGGTCCGACCATTAATCAAATAAGTTATAAATTAGGGTTATTTTAGATGACGCCTATATAGTTAGTTAGCTAACTATACCTACTGAAACAGATTAATCATTAATCAAATAAGATTAATCAAATAAGAACGGTCTTATAAAGAACGGTCTTATAAATTAGGGGTATTTTAGATGATGACACTTAGCTAGATAGTCGGTTAGCAAACTATAGCTACTGAAACAGATGTCGTTTTGCTATGTTTTTGGAGAAGAACATTGTTTGCATCCATCACCTAGCTATCTTTTTTTGTGACCAGCAATGTCTAGAGTTTAGGGGAGTGTGTCTGCGCTCGTGACCAGCAATGTCCAGAGTTTAGGGGAGTGTGTCTGCGCTCGTGCGGCACGGCGCCAGACAAAACTATTACCTGCATCAACGCATACGTATCGGTGCATCGACATGAAATACGAGTAATAGTGGTATCAATGTGTAATAACTACGTCAAAAATTAATGAATGTGTTAATTATGTGACATGCAGTCATATTCGGGTCCTCATTGGTCAACAAGCGTGTTTGACACGTCAATTGTGTTATTTGACGTGTATCTTTTTTTGACAAGCAAAGTCCTAACTGTCGTTCCATATCTATGCAAGGTGTTGGCATACGCAGCGGATTGAGGATAACATAGTAGCGAATTCGAAGGGCAGACTGCAAGGACTGATGCACACAACGCCATGTCTTCGCAGTCAGTGACAGTGCCAAGAGAGTTAACTCCATTCGGTGTCCTGACAAGCCCCATGGCTGTTAAAATGGTATAGTATTGCTTTGAGGATATATGGTGTGTGTGTGTGACCTCCGCTCCAAGGACCACATTCATTTACCACCATATTTTGTAATGTAGACAAGACTAATCACCCGCACTGACGTGTTAGGTTCCACTTGAACCACATACTTAGAAATCACCCCGTTTTCCCAGCTACACCAATATTTAAATTTAAATAATATTTACATTTAATGAATAAAGGTACATTGGGAAAACAATATCAAAATCGACATTTTACGGTGTAGAAAGATATGAAATTGAAGTTTCTGTTACGGTTGTCGGTGGAAGAAGGTGAGGACCAATGCGTGGTACCGGTTCATCTTTTTTAATGTAAACTGAACACTGAATAACAAAACAACAAAGAAAACAACGGAAACAGTTCTGTCTGGTGCAGACACACAAAGACAGAAAACAACCACCCACGAAACACAATAGAAAACAGGCTCCCTAAATATGGTTCTCAATCAGGGACAACGATTGACAGATGCCTCTGATTGGGAACCATACCAGGCCAAACACAGAAATAGCAAATCATAGAAAAACTAACATAGATAACCCACCCCAACTCACGCCCTGACCATACTTAAACAAAGACATAACAATAGAACTAAGGTCAGAACGTGACAGTTTCCTATTATTCGGGAATAATTGTATTTTCACACTGTGTTAAAGCAGCTTCCAACATGCATATCCATTTCAAACACCATGGCACTATTATAAAGAATGTCCAGTGTATGGTTTCCTTCCATGACTGATAAAACAATATAATATCAATCAAATGTACATACACAAAAATAGCCGTGTCAGCATCCATCTTCAATGCAAGTGCAACCTGGCTGGCATTGGTTACATCAAATGTAGCAGGTATTTCATCTATTACAGAGATTAGTTTTCCGATTTTTAATTTGGTAATGCATGCCCATATTGAGACTGAAAATCCTCAGACATTGACCGAATGACATCTGCTTCTTCACCAAGGTTACTATGAAAACTGATAGGAACCAAGATGCATAAAAATAACACATACAAAATGACGGTGTATTATATCCAATATGTAATGTTCTGTTTTTTTTCAAAGCAAATACAGCGCTTGTCAAACATGAAGAGGAATAATGTCCTCCTAATAAAAAGGGAGGTTTGGAATCAAGGCCATAAGCTGTGCATGCACCATTTTACTTCCAAGAAATGTAAACGAGTGGATCAGAAAATTGAGAACTTGAGAAATTGCAACTAATCAGTGGAGACTCAGTTGGTAGAGCATGGCGCTTGCAATGCCAGGGTTGTGGGTTTGATTCCCATGGGGTCCAGTATGGGAAAAAAATTAATAAATAAGTTGCTCTGGATAAGAGTTGAAGGGATCATCCTCAGTGGATTTTATTATAAATAGTGAAACATTAAAGTTATCCTTTTTAGATAAAACTATACTAAATATATTAATGAAGGTCTAACAGTAGGCTCAGCAGCACTCTGTAGAGCAGCACCATAGTGTAGCCGGAGGACAGCTAGCTTCTGTCCTCTGGGTACATTGACTTCAACACAAAACCTATGAGGCTCATGGTTCTCACCCCCTTCCATAGACTTACACAGTAATTATGATAAATTCCAGAGGACACCCTCCAACCTATCAGAGCTCTTGCAGCATGAACTGATGTGTTGTCCACCCAATCAAATGATCAGAAAATGAATCTAGTACTGAAAGCTACAGCTTGCTAGCACTGCAGTGTATAAAATGTGAGTAGTTGACTCAAAGAAAAAGACAACAATTGAATAGTTTTGAACAAAATTTCTTCCAAAATTAAGGAGAAGACAGAGGGAGCTATATTTGGTTGTATTTAAAAAAAAACTTTCACATAACTAGCAAAATAAGCTAGCTAGTTTAGCCCAATCAAACACCTGTCTCAAAAAGAGAGGGATGCTATGTTAGCTAGCTGGCTATGGTTATCCAACACTGGAACTCGTCCAAGTCAAGGTAAGCTTTTGGGTTTATGAATTTATTGCCACCTGGGCCCGCTGGTGTAACTGCTAAACTGCTTTCTGACTGTTCACTGTGCTGCATGACTGTAGCGGGTTTACTAACGCTTAAGTTCTAGTATCTACTATATGTTGACTATAACGTGACAACGATATAGGCTGAGTGTAGCGGTTAGCTGTTATGATATGAAGGTTTGAATTGGAACGTTTTTTTTTGCCTGGTCACAAACCGCTGATGTGTTGTGCACTGAAGTCACAGGCGAAGGTAAAACATGAGAGGAGGAGAGCGCATAGATTGTTGCGAGAAGGAATTCTATATACAACGAGCTAAGTGATCATGTTGTTGTGTATGTGGCTGCTATGAAAGTGAACTGTGTGTGCGGGTGTTCAGGGGTTTATTGATTCTGGTGAAACTGTTGGACTAATGATAACATCCTAGATCAGCTATATGTAGACAAGCGTGTGCAAGGTGGTATTGAATGTTTCACTGTCTGTCACCTTGATTACTAAAAATTATCTCAGTACTTTGTAAACTTTCATTTATAGGCTAGGTGATAGCACCCTCATGATGGGTACAGGGAAAATGATATGTTGTAGCCTAAACTTATCAATGTTACATTGAGCTGGGTGAATGGAATATGAATGACAATCATCCAATATGCTGTAATATAAATAAGGCCATGCTCATTATTTTTTAAATAATTCTCCCTCATCTTAAACAGCACTGACCACCACTGAAACTAATATTATATTAATCAATTTGAATGCCTTTATTAGATCTTTAGACTGATAAGCTTTACACGGACCAGTCACAAACCACAATTGCAGTAGAGCACAGTACAGTCATGGCCAAAAGTCTTGAGAATGACACAAATATTAATTTCCACAAAGTTTGCTGCTTCAGTCTCTTTAGATATTTTTGTCAGTTGTTACTATGGAACACTGAAGTATAATTACAAGCGTTTCATAAGTGTTAAAGGCTTTTATTGACAATTCCATGAAGTTGATGCAATTTGCATATTTGCAGTGTTGACCCTTCTTTTTCAAGACCTCTTCAATCCACCCTGGCATGCTGTCAATTAACTTCTGGGCCACATCCTGACTGATGGCAGCCCATTCTTGCATAATCAATGCTTGGAGTTTGTCAGAATTTGTGGGTTTTTGTTTGTCCACCCGCCTTTTGACAATTGACCACACGTTCTCAATGGGATTAAGGTCTGGGGAGTTTCCTGGCCATGGACCCACAATATTGATGTTTTATTTCCCGAGCCACTTAGTAATCACTTTTGCCTTATGGCAAGGTGCTCCATCATGCTGGAAAAGGCATTGTTCGTCACCAAACTATTCCTGGATGGTTGGGAGAAGTTGCTCTCGGAGGACGTCGTGGTACCATTCTTTATTCATGGCTGTGTTCTTAGGCAAGATTGTGTGTGAGCCCACTCCCTTGGCTGAGAAGCAACCAGACACATTAATGGTTTCAGGATGCTTTACTGTTGGCATGACACAGGACTGATGGTAGCGCTCACCCTGTCTTCTCCGGACAAGCTTTTTTCCGGATGTCCCAAACAATCGGAAAGGGGATTCATCAGAGAAAATAACTTTACCCCAGTCCTCAGCAGTCCAATCCCTGTACCTTTTGCAGAATATCAGTCTGTCCCTGATGTTTTTCCCTCGAGAGAAGTGGCTTCTTTGCTGCCCTTCTTGACACCAGGCCATCCTCCAAAAGTCTTCGCCTCACTGTGCGTGCAGATGCACTCACACCTGCCTGCTGCCATTCCTGAGCAAGCTCTGCACTGGTGGTGTCCCGATCCCGCAGCTGAATCAACTTTAGGAGACGGTCCAGGTGCTTGCTGGACTTTCTTGGGTGCCCTGAAGCCTTCTTCACAACAATTGAACCGCTCTCCTTGAAGTTCTTGATGATCTGATAAATGGTTGATTTAGGTGCAATCTTACTGGCAGCAATATCCTTGCCTGTGAAGCCCTTTTTGTGCAAAGCAATGATGACGGCATGTGTGTCCTTGCAGGTAACCATGGTTGACAGAGGAAGAACAATGATTCCAAGCACCACCCTCCTTTTGAAGCTTCCAGTCTGTTATTGGTTCTCGATCAGCATGACAGAGTGATCTCCAGCCTTGTCCTCGTCAACACTCACACCTGTGTTAACGAGAGAATCACTGACATGATGTCAGCTGGTCCTTTTGTGGCAGGGCTGAAATGCAGTGGAAATGTTTTTGGGGGATTCAGTTCATTTGCATGGCAAAGAGGGACTTTGCAATTAATTTCAATTCATCTGATCACTCTTCATAACTTTCTGGAGTATATGCAAATTGCCATCATACAAACTGAGGCAGTAGACAGAAAATGTATATTTGTGTCGTTCTCAAAACTTTTGGCCAAGACTGTACAGTAAAGCACGCACCAGTTCTATTTCTATGTGCACAAGCACTGTTAATGAAACAGACTGTTCACACCCATCTTGTTGGTGGAGAGAATTTTGCAGGCTTAAAGGTCATTTTCTTGATATTCTCTACATTTCGTCCATGTCTAATGTGTATTCATGTGATATTTGAGTGACAAAAAAATTACAACAATATCTATGGGCTAAAAAACATTAATAAAAAAACTGCTCTACTGATCCTCTCCTCTACGGTACTGCGCTGTACTGTGATGTCCAAACTCGTGAAGCATAGACGTCTATGATTGGTGCAGATTTGGTCTGGTCTGGACCAACCTTGTTTGGGGGCGGAGTTCATTAGAATTGTAGACTGTGTGTAGAATAATACCCAAACAAAAGGAGGATATGACATTTTTATACCTACGTGTACCTACTCAGGATGCATCACAATGAAGAGAATGATATCGATAATTATACATTTCTGTATAGTACATATCGAGGACCCATGATGTCATTCTGTTACCATCATTTTATTACCACGTGTTGATCCACTTCACTTCCTGTAGTTCAATAACCAAAATATATTTTTTTCAAACTCAAGGTGTCATATCATAGCCGACACCCCATTCTTTCTACAGACATATTTGACTCTTAATTCGGACTAGATATTTAAGAGTTTTTGAAAACGTGGTCACATAAAAACTAAGGGAACCTTTTGTCATTCTGTTACCAAACTTTGCCTCTGCACTGTTTTTCAAGTAGACACATCTTAGTGAAATGTTCAGCAATTGTGAAGTAGACTTCTGCATATAGGTGTATGATTTGTTAGTTTCAATCAATGGTTTTAGCTTGGCATACATTTTAAAGGGAAAATGTGAGTTTAGGCTTCTCTGTTACTGTGGATTTACCCCTTTTAAGGATAAGATTAGTGTGCTTTGTCACCTACCCCAACACTTATTTCTCTTTCTATAGTTACAATTGCAATGTACAGGCCTATTTCTGAGTGCACTCCTCAAGTGTGAAACAAACTCTTAGAAAGTAGGCCTAAGTTTGTTGAAGCTAATAGATACTCACAGCTACAATTAATGTGCCCGGTGATTGCATCCTGCTCATGAGAGAACATGTCCCTCTCTTGAAATGGGAGGCTAATTGTAGTCTCTGGCAACTTTACTCCTACATTATAGCACTTACACCCTGTAATTTAGTTTTCACTCTTCTTCAAATCTGTACCAACATAATATGCTAAGTGTAGCAATTACATTGCAAATTGCTTCTGACAGCATGATGCGTTTAGAGGACACATTTATTTTTTGGGGCCGTGAGGTGAAAGAGACACAGTGGGCATAGGCATTATACTGTCCTCTCTATGTCTAATGTAATTTCCCCATGCCTTGACCATTTTCGAAACGTGGACATTGACGTTAAAGTATTTCGCTAAGTGCAATTGGAGAAGGTTGTTGTTTCCCTCTCGCTATTGGAATAAGACGGGGTGGAATTATAGTCTACTTATTGTCACTGATAATGGCCCATGGACTAGGTTAATTATATTGTGCTTATGTGATGTGCAGAGGAGTCTTGGCAGAGTCGTGAACAAATGGATGGAATAATTAGGATTTTACTTTCGTCTCTGTCCGACTGGAAAGTAGTTTGCTTATGTCAGAGCAGCTCACAGATCACTGCACCTGTACATAGCCCACCTGTAAACAGCCCATCTATCTACCTACCTCATCCCCATACTGGTATTTATTTATTTATTTTGCTCCTTTGCACCCCAGTATCTCTACTTGCACATTAATCTTCTGCCGATCTACCATTCCAGTGTTTACAGTAATTGCTATATTGTACATACTTCGCCACCATGGCCTATTTATTGCCTTAACTCCCTTATCTTACCTCATTTGCACTCACTGTATATAGACATTTTTGTTCTACTGTATTATTGACTATGTTTTGTTTATTCCCTGTGTAACTCTGTGTTGTTGTATGTGTCGAATTGCTATACTTTATCTTGGCCAGGTCGCAGTTGCGAATGAGAACTTGTTGTCAACTAGCTTACCTGGTTAAATAAAGAGGAAATAAAATAAGTAAATAAAAAAATATGTTCAGGGTGACTGTTCATTTTATCAAGGTGCCTAGTAAGGCTGACATTGAGCTGACATTAATTAAGAGGGAATTGCTAGGTCTAACACTTATTGAAATGAACATTGATTATGTGCACATAGTCCTGACTCGTGGACTGTTGAATGATGTCTCTCTTCCAGTAATCTGACTGCTGTAGTATTCTCTCTATCTTACAACAGGTAGCACCACACTCCCCCTGTCTATCTCTGGCTGGTCTCTCTGCCCCCCTCTGACCTGGGGATGAATGCACCAATGAGGAGCCAGCTCACAGTGAGTCACATGACCCCTCACCACTGTCCCACTCCCATCCTATCCCACAATACCTCTCTCCACTGAGTGTGTTGTTTGCATATATGCCTCTGTCAGATGTTGGTGGGCGTTTTCTTGTCCCTCTTTGATCGTACTGTAGATGTTGGTATTGTACATGTACATTGTATACCATATATGCCATGAGGTTGACTAACTGTTATGTGTTATTTACAGGGTATGCCTGATCGCATGTTATGTGCAGTGCTGGAGCAATTTCAGCTTTACTTTTCCCTTTGGTATGTGTGCTTTGTCTCCATTGAGGGCGTCATATCCCCCATATGTGTACTTCTGTTCCAATTCAATCGGGCCTTGCATACCACACACACACAGACTCTCACATACATCGCTCTCTCAGTCACTGTGCTGTAGCTTGTAAGCCTTAACCTGTAGCCTAGTAGCCTTTTGATGTTTATTACACATGGGGAAGATTGCGTATGATCTTTACGTCTCGGTAAGTAAGTTACTGAAGCTGTTGCTCCAATGTGAATACACTTGTTCTGTGTTCACATGTGTGCTCTGTTGCCTATCACGATGGACATTCAATAACACAACATTGTTGTGTGATATTAAAGCATACACCTGTTGTCTGTTATGTTATGAATAGAATCTGGGCAGGAACTCCAAATCTGGGCAGACTTTTTTTGTGTTTTGATATCGGAAAGACTGCCCGAGTTGGCACAACATTTTCAAGACAGTTCCACTCTATGAACATTCCATGTCAACAAAGAGGATAAAATCCACATAGAGTTTTAAATACTAGAACTTGACTGAGTAGAATTCTATGGATTGAACTCTTCAATATTTATGATACAATTGAAACAATTCTCAGGATGTTCAGACTTGGATGCAGCCAGATAACTCTGCCACTCTGAGACTTTGCTCTGGTCACTTACTTCCTGTGTGTGTGTATCAGATCCACTCTCTGTATAGTACAGCCAGCCCCAGCATGCTGAAGAGGAAGCAGAGCTCGAGGGTTGAGGCCCAGCCCATGACTGACTTTGGGCCCGACGAAACCCTCGCCGACAGCGCCGACATCTTCTGGATCAACAAACCAGTGAGTGGGTGACTATTTCAGTCACATGGGACTGGGCCATATTTGAAATGGAAAAGTGGCACATTTAGACGCCAATTCAATTAATTACAAATAAAGTGAAGGTACACTATGGGTTCACTCAGACTGTTTAGGCTGTATTTTACATCTGTTTGGTTTGTTTCAATATCCAATTAAAATGTAGACTACGTTCAAGTTTGTTTTTTACCCATGGACTAGTCCCAAAACTGCAAACTCCCAAGTTAAATCAAGAGCAACTCAAATCATGAAGCAATTTCAGGTCTGATCATCAACAAACAAACTTCTATATTCACACTAAAATCAAACACTAATGTTCTGAACTGCATTTTGATTGGACGACCAGTGAACAGTAGAAGAGAGCTGCCATCCGGTCACCTGTGGGTAACTGACGTACAACATGTATTTGACCCAAGTACGATGGGATTCTCACTTTTCCTTGTCTGTCCCCTTCCTCCTCCTCCCCAGTGGGTGCACTCTCTGCTGCGAGCCTGTGCCATCATCAGCGTCATCAGCGTGTGTATGAACACACCCAAGACGTTCGAGCACTACCCCCCGCTGCAATACGTGACCTTTACCCTGGACACGCTGCTCATGTTCCTCTACACCGCTGAGATGATCGCCAAGATGCACATCAGAGGAATCATCAAGGTAATAATACAAACAATCCATTTTCTGCACAAAAAATAAAACAAATATAACGATGTACATTCTATGCCCAAGCTTACAAATCTAACTTTACATAGCTCTTTACACTCACATCCCGTATACTGTATGAAAATGGCAGATTTGGTCACTGAGAAGCGCATAAATTGTAACGCACTGGCTGTACAGTAACATGCTATACATTACGTCAGAGCTCATTATTGTGAACCGTATTGTGAAGAAAATCCCCCACGAGTCACCTTTATGCACTCATTACTCTATTCCTTGTGCACCAGAACGAATAACTGTTTCTCTAAAGTGCTCTATGAAAGCCTAACACTGGAAGATGATATTTTATAAATTAGCTAGTGTTGTTGGCAATATAATAAGCTTTTAAATGATGACCATCTGACCCACATTGCGATTTGTAGTGAAACATTTTTGAATCGTGTTATGGTGGGGATGCAGGGCAGCGTTCCAAACTAAAAACTACATGTGTGCTTGCTTCAGTTCCTCCAAAGCCACAGCCAGGAGAGCTCCAACAAGTACCTAATAGTACCTTTTTTTTTAGCTCAAGAGCACCACCAGAGTCAAATGATCTGTCGTGTGATTTAATACCGTGGGAAGGTGCCCTAGCACTGCTGTAAACAAAGGCCATTTCGGATCCACTCTGATAGTTGATTGCAGCGTAGATGCTGCACAGTTTACATAACTCCATTGAAATTGGGGGAAGAGTGGATCCGAAATCCGTTGTGGTAGAGGGGTGTGACGCCTCACTTTCCCATCATATGCCCTCTATTTAGATAATAGTGTCCTTGGGTGTTCTCTAACTTTTGAGTGATGGCTTCTGCTTAGCCACTAAGTATTTGATCTGCTGATTATATGGATGTGTTTGACAACCATCAATCAGAATGAATGTTGTGATAAGAAATAAGTGCCAGTTTGCGGTCCTTTAAATTATGACCCTTTGACATTACTCGAATGTTTGTGTCCAACAATACCCCGTTAATATGGATCTGTATTAGTATTCACATTCTTTCAGATGCTGTGGTTGAGTTTGCCTGGTTCAATGGAACCAATTGGTAGTCCCAATAGTGCAAACCCTGCCCACCGACCTAGCACTCCAAGGCAGGATCAATCAAATGTTCATAATATTTGAAAGAAACCAAAATGCTATTTGAACCCAGGTCTGATAGGGTCAGACAGATCCAGGGAAATAGATGGTGTGCTACAGAAGCACCCGGATACAATACATCTGGCAGATGAAAGGCCTAAATTACTGCGGTGGGAAGTGTAGACAGCTTAATTGGCAAATCAAGGATAACAAGCACACTGACAGGAAGTCATCAGACGGACACCGAAACACTGTTTACGCCAAAGCGGAATACAGCCGAGTCATTTGGGTAATGCTTCTGTCAGTGTGGACAGGTCAATACCGCCTCTTAACATTTGCCATCCGGTGTTAAAAGGGATGAGGGATAATTATTTTGTATTGTGTGTGAGCGTGTCTGTCTGTCATCACTGAGTCCTCATCAAAGAAAAATAGATTGTTGTCCGTATCAATAGCAACATGTCAAGTTGACCATCAAGATGAAGAATGATATTGATGATTGTGTGAGTCAATACCAAGCGAGTGAAAGCCCAATGTTTCCATTATAAAGTCCCTTTATTCTTTTCCAAAATATGGTATGATGTTTCACACAGTTTTACTCATTTAGACGGTCGATTTATTATTCTGTCACAGATTCTATGAGTTATTGCTCCCTTTCCCCCCTTCCCAAAAATAAGACTCCACATAGTATTATTCAACCTATTAGTGTGGTTTTGATGTCTCACATAGTTGGAATCTTGTGCTTGCAACACTACGCTTGTGAATTGGATATTAAAAGTCCAATGCAGCTGTTTTTCTTTCAATATCAAATGATTTGCAGGTTACAATTAAGTACCTTACTGTGGTGGTTTCCAACACCATCAAGTTTTCTGATTACACCACGGTAGTAGGCCTGATCACCGGCGACGATGAGACAACCTACAGTGATCTAGCAGGACAACAACCTCTCCCTCAACGTCAGTAAGACCAAGGAGCTGATCGTGGACCACAGGAAATGGGGAGGGGCTGCAGTCGAGCAGGTCACAAGTTCCTCTGTGTCCAAATCACTAAGGACTTAAAATTGTCCACACACACGCAAACAGTCGGGAAGAGAGCGTGACAGCGGCTCTTCCCCCACAGGAGGTTGAAAATATTTGTTATGGGCCCTCAAATTCTCGAAAGGTTCTCCAGCTGCACCATTGAGAGCATCTTGACTGGCTGCATCACTGCTTGGTATGGCAACTACACTGCCCTCGATTGCATGGCGCTGCAGAGGGTGGAGCGGGCAGCACAGAGTATCACTTGGGCTGAGCTTCTTGCCATCCAGGACCTCGATATCAGGCGGTGTGAAAGGAAGGTCCGGAAAGCGTTATCGGAGAATCAAGTCCGACACCAACTGGATCCTGAACAGCTTCTATCCCTAAGCCATAAGAGTGCTAAATAGCTAACTAAATCTGCATTGGCCCTTCTATTTTATTTATATTTAGGCACTGTCTATGCACACTCACACACTCTCTCTATGCACATTCTACGCACGCACACACACACACACACACTTCATTTGCTCACACACGCATAACACGCACATACAGTTATACTGACTACACACACACAATCACATACTATTATTATTGCTGCTACTCTGTTTATTATATCTAACCCTACCACTTGAGTGGCTGCTGCCAACACACTGACTCAACTCCAGCCACTTTAATAATGGGAATTGATGGAAATTGATGTAAAATATATCACAGCCACTTTAAACAATGCTACTGAATATAATGTTTACATACCCTACATTACTCATCTCATATGTATATGTATATACTGTACTCTATATCATCTACTGCATCTTTATGTAATACATGTATCACTAGCCACTTTAAACTATGCCACTTTGTTTACATACCCTACATTACTCATCTCATATGTATATACTGTACTCGATACCATCTACTGCCTCTTGCCTATGCCGTTCTGTGCCATCACTCATTCATATATCTTTATGTACATATTCTTTATCCCTTTACACTTGTGTGTATAAGGTAGTAGTTTTGGAATTGTTAGGTTAGATTACTCATTGGTTATTACTGCATTGTCGGAACTAGAAGCACATGCATTTCGCTACACTCGCATTAACATCTGCTAACCATGTGTATGTGACCAATACATTTGATTTGATTTGACTTCAGTATCCCTGCACATTGTAAATATGGTATTGGCACTGACGCTGTATATGTGACTTAACTTTCTTGATTCGGTCTTATGTAGCAAAATGTGAAATTGTGTTTTTTACAATTTCTCTGGGAAACTAATAATAACCTCTGCTAGGGAGCCAGCCAGCTAATGTTAGCTCCAGCTAATGTTAGCTCCAGCTAATGTTAGCTCCAGCTAATGTTAGCTAGCTAGCTAACAGTACACTTTAGCTTAAGACATATAGCTAGCTAGCTAAACAATTAAAACTTATTCAGAATTGGTGGTTCCCCTGTGGGACGGTTGAGCTAATGTAGGCTAATGCGATTAGCAGGAGGGTGTAAGTAGCAAGGACATTTTCCAGGACATAGACATATCTGACATGGGCAGAAAGATTAACAAGAATTTAAGCTAACTGCACTACCCAATTTACAGTAGCTATTACAGTGAAATAATACCACGCTATTGTTTGAGGAGAGTGCACAGTTTTGAACATGAACGTTAATAATAAACAAATTAGGCACATTTGGGCAGTCTTGATACAACATTTTGAAAATAAATGCAATGGTTCATTGGATCAGTCTAACACTTTGTACATACACTCCTGCCATCTAGTGGCCAAAATCTAAATTGCACCTGGGCTGGAATAATACATTTTGGCCTTTCTCTTGCATTTCAAAGATGATGGTACAAAAAAATGCAAAGATTGTTATTTTTTTCTTTGTATTATCTTGTACCAGATCTAATTTGTGACAGTTGAAGTCAGTTTTTCACAATTCCTGACATTTAATTCTAGTAAACATTACCTGTCTTGGGTCAGTTAGGATGACCACTTTATTTTAAGAATGTGAAATGTCAGAATAATAGTAGAGAATTATTTATTTCAGCTTTTTTTTCTTTCATCACATTCCCAGTGGGTCAAAAGTTTACATACAGACAATTCGTATTCGGTAGCATTGCATGGAAATTGTTTAACTTGGGTCAAACGTTTCGGGTAGCCTTCCACAAGCTTCCCACAATAATTTGGGTGAATTTTGGCCCATTCCTCCTGACAGAGCTGGTGTAACTGAGTCAGGTTTGTAGGCCTCCTTGCTCGCACACACTTTTTCAGTTCTGCCCATACATTTTCTATAGGATTGAGGTCAGGTCAGGGCTTTGGTTGTCCTTAAGCCATTTTGCCACAACTTTGGAAGTATGCTTGGGGTCATTGTCCGTTTGGAAGACCCATTTGCGACCAAGCTTTAACTTCCCGACTGATGTCTTGAGATATTTCAATATATCCACATAATTGTCCTACCTCATGATGCCATCTATTTTGTGATGTGCATCAGTCCCTCCTGTTGCAAAGCACCCCAACAACATGATGCTGCCACTCCCGTGCTTCACGGTTGGGATGGTGTCTTCGGCTTGCAGGCCTCCCCCTTTTTCCTCCAAACATAACGATGGTCATTATGGCCAAACAGTTCTATTTTTGTTTCATCAGCCCAGAGGACATTTCTCCAAAAAGTACGATCTTTGTCCCCATGTGCAGTTGCAAACCACAGTCTGGCTTTTTTATGGCGGTTTTGGCGTAGTGGCTTCTTCCTTGTTCAGCGGCCTTTCAGGTTATGTCGATATAGGACTTGTTTACTGTGAATTTAGATACTTTTGTACCTGTTTTCTCCAGCATCTTCACAGTCTCTCGATGTGCAAAACTGATAGAGACATACCCCAAGCGACTTACAGCTGTAATCGCAGCAAAAGGTGGCGCTACAAAGTATTAACTTAAGGGGGCTGAATAATTTTGCACGCCCAATTTTTCAGTTTTTGATTTGTTAAAAAAGTTTGAAATATCCAATAAATGTCGTTCCACTTCATGATTGTGTCCCACTTGTTGTTGATTCTTCACAAAAAAATACAGTTTTATATCTTTATGTTTGAAGCCTGAAATGTGGCAAAAGGTCGCAAAGTTCAAGGGGGCCGAATAATTTCGCAAGGCACTGTAGGTTGGAGTTATTAAAAGTCGTTTTTCAACCACTCCACAAATTTCTGGCAAGCCAGACAATATTTAAAGGGCCTATTTATATAATGAACATGAATTCGGAGGGCAGAAATTATTAAATATGAAAGCCTTAGACCTCTCACTAATACCATCAGTCATACAAAAGTTATACTTAATCCAAACTGGTTCTCTAGCAAATAAGTTCAAGAATGGCCTTTTTCCCTTCAGTCAGATTACAACCGCTCACTTTCGGTTATATGAAAACGAAATAATCTCCAAAATATTGTTATTTTTTAAACAAGCCATAAAAAGTTGGTTGCAATTCCAGTTTAATCCACCAGAACAGACGGAACAAATAATACAACACATATTGTGTGCTCCCGATTGGCACAGCGGTCGAAAGCAATGCATCTCAGTGCTAGTGGCGTCAATACAGACCATGGTTTTATCACATCCGGCTGTGATTAGGAGTCCCATAGGGCATCGCGCAATTGGCCCTGCATCGTCTAGGTTAGGGTTTGGCTGGGGTAGGCCTTCATTGTAAATAAGAATTTGTTCTTAACTGACTTGCCTAGTTAAATAAAGGTTCATTAAGAAAATGTGTTTTTCGATAATGTTTAAAAAAGGTAAATTATATCATAAATAGGACTGGTGTAGTTATGTCACCTATGCAGCTAACACAAATATATGGAAATATCTGCTCTACCCAAAACAACAAATTACAACCAGCTAATTGCAGCATTACCGCAAAAATGGAAGAGGAAAGTGGATGGGGAAAAAGTAAGGAACTTGTCTGTCGGCCCTGCATTGAAGGTCAAAATTGGTTAAAGGAAATTGTGATAAATAAAACTGGTATGTGTATATATAGTGGGGAGAACAAGTATTTGATACACTGCCGATTTTGCAGGTTGTCCTACTTATAAAGCATGTAGAGGTCTGTAATTTTTATCATAGGTACACTTCAACCGTGAGAGACATAATCTAAAACAAAAATCCAGAAAATCACATTGTATTTTAAGTAATTAATTTGCATTTTATTGCATGACATAAGTATTTGACACATCAGAAAAGCAGACCTTAAAATTTGGTACAGAAACCTTTGTTTGCAATTACAGAGATCATACGTTCCTGTAGTTCTTGACCAGGTTTGTACACACTGCAGCAGGGATTTTGGCCCACTCCTCCATACAGACCTTCTCCAGATCCTTCAGGTTTCGGGGCTATCGCTAGGCAATACGGACTTTCAGCTCCCTCCAAAGATGTTCTATTGGGTTCAGGTCTGGAGACTGGCTAGGCCACTCCAGGACCTTGAGATGCTTCTTACGGAGCCACTCCTTAGTTGCCCTGGCTGTGTGTTTCGGGTCGTTGTCATGCTGGAAGACCCAGCCACGACCCATCTTCAATGCTCTTACTGAGGGAAGGAGGTTGTTGGCCAAGATCTCGCGATACATGGCCCCATCCATCCTCCCCTCAATACGGTGCAGTCGTCCTGTCCCCTTTGCAGAAAAGCATGCCCAAAGAATGATGTTTCCACCTCCATGCTTCACGGTTGGGATGGTGTTCTTGGGGTTGTACTCATACTTCTTCTTCCTCTAAACACGGCGAGTGGAGTTTAGACCAAAAAGCTCTATTTTTGTCTCATCAGACCACATGACCTTCTCCCATTCCTCCTCTGGATCATCCAGATGGTCATTAGCAAACTTCAGACGGGCCTGGACATGCGTTGGCTTGAGCAGGGGGACCTTATGTGCGCTGTAGGATTTTAATCCATGATGGCTCAGTGTGTTACTAATGGTTTTCTTTGAGACTGTGGTCCCAGCTCTCTTCTGGTCATTGACCAGGTCCTGCTGTGTAGTTCTGGGCTGATCACTCACCTTCCTCATGATCATTGATGCCCCACGAGGTGAGATCTTGCATGGAGCCCCAGACCGAGGGTGATTGACCGTCATCTTGAACTTCTTCCATTTTCTAATAATTGCGCCAACAGTTGTTGCCTTCTCACCAAGCTGCTTGCCTATTGTCCTGTAGCCCATCGCAGCCTTGTGCAGGTCTACAATTTTGTCCCTGATGTCCTTACACAGCTCTCTGGTCTTGGCCATTGTGGAAAGGTTGGAGTCTGTGTGGACAGGTGTTCTTTGGATGCAACTCAGCATTCTTTGTCCTCCAAACATGACGAGTTGAGTTTTTACCAAAAAGTTATATTTTGGTTTCATCTGACCATATGACATTCTCCTAATCTTCTTCTGGGTCATCCAAATGCTCTCTAGCAAACTTCAGACAGGCCTGGACATGTACTGGCTTAAGCAGGGGGACACGTCTGGCAATGCAGGATTTAAGTCCCTGGCGGCGTAGTGTGTTACTGATGGTAGGCTTTGTTACTTTGGTCCCAGCTCTCTGCAGGTCATTCACTAGGTCCCCCCGTGTGGTTCTGGGATTTTTGCTCACCGTTCTTGTGATCATTTTGACCCCACGGGGTGAGATCTTGTGTTGAGCCCCAGATCGAGGGAGATTATCAGTGGTCTTGTATGTCTTCCATTTCCTAATAATTGCTCCCACAGTTGATTTCTTCAAACCAAGCTGCTTACCTATTGCAGATTCAGTCTTCCCAGCCTGGTGCAGGTCTACAATTTTGTTTCTGGTGTCCTTTGACAGCTCTTTGGTCTTGGCCATAGTGGAGTTTGGAGTGTGACTGTTTGAGGTTGTGGACAGGTGTCTTTTATACTGATAACAAGTTCAAACAGGTGCCATTAATACGGGTAACGTGTGGAGGACAGAGGAGCCTCTTAAAGAAGAAGTTACAGGTCTGTGAGAGCCAGAAATCTTGCTTGTTTGTAGGTGACCAAATACTTATTTTCCACCATAATTTGCAAATAAATTCATAAAAAATCCTACAATGTGATTTTCTGGATTTTTTTCCTCATTTTGTATGTCATAGTGGAAGTGTACCTATGATGAAAATTACAGGCCTCTCTCATCTTTTTAAGTGGGAGAACTTGCACAATTGGTGGCTGACTAAATATTTTTTTGCCCCACTGTATATGTCCATATGTAGCTAGTTTTTGGTCACAGGTCCAGGAATGGCTGAATCATTTTTTTTTTTTACCTTTTATTTAACTAGGCAAGTCAGTTAAGAACAAATTCTTATTTTCAATGACGGCCTAGGAACAGTGGGTTAACTGCCTTGTTCAGGGGCAGAACGACAGATTTTTACCTTGTCAGCTCGGGGATTCGTTCTTGCAACCTTTCGGTTACTGGCCCAACGCTCTAACCACTAGGCTACCTACAATTGCAACATTTACCTGCAGCTAACACTGCAGAAGGCAATACTCGGTGATCTGAAAAGTCATAGTCAATCGATCAATATTGTAATAATTATTTTAGAATTACAATCTGCAGAAACTATGAGAATAGAAAGGTTCCTAACTTTTGTGAATCATCACAGCAGCTGAAAAATATACGGCAAATAGAAATCCAATATGGATGGTGTCAAGATAGATGGGAGGGGTTGAATGGAGCTCAAGGGTGGGACCTAAAATGTATATAGGTTCAGAAATGTTGTGAAATAGCACAGATACAAATATATGGCAAATAGAGATCAAACTGGATGGACATCAGAAATAGAGGAAGGCCAGGACTAAAAACAAACAGAATATAACTATTGTAAAATAGTCCGTAAAATGTAAATAGAATGTATAGTGTAGAGTAGTGCCTAAGTGTTATTGTTTATTAACTTTTCCAATTAGGGGAGGAGTGTTAGGGTTTGCGGGGAATAATGAAGAGAAATATCATTTAAAAAGATATGTGTATATATACACTACCGTTCAAAAGTTGGGTTTCACTTAGAAATGTCCTTGATTTTGAAAGAAAAGCAAAAAAAAATGTTTACATCAAAATTATCAGAATTACAGTGTAGACATTGTTAATCAATTTGATGTCATTTTAAGGTACAAACGATATGCTTTTCTTTCAAAAACAAGGACATTTCTAAGTGACACCAAACTTTTGTGTGTGTTTGTGTGTGTGTGTGTGTGGATATTATTTACCCCCAAAATATATGGGGGATTAGAAATGATGAAAAGATGTTACAGGTACAACAGGTATATGCTTAATTTAGAGTTATATTTATGTAACTTCAGTTGTGATGCTTTGATTTGAAAAAAGTTGCATGAAAGGCATGAGCTCTGCTTTGATATTTGCGCAAGCTGTACAAACTTCATCAGTCTCTCATTCACAAGTTGACAAGCACTTGATAATGCTTCATATTTCCCTGTGGCATCCCCTTTGTATGGCCGTAATGCCCCCTAAAAAAAGCCTTTTGTGTCCCTTTTTCCCTTGGGCTGTTTATAATAATTATAATTATCCTCCTCCGGCTGCCTGTTCCGAAGCACCTCTCACTCACATGGCTCTCCGTCACTTAATCGGGTTTTTCTCACAGGCTACAAGTGAAGACAGACACATCAGGAATGCAACTGTGCACATCCTTGTCCAATTCCAAGGCGCATATTGAAGATATTGGAAGAACTGTTTGCATTTTATTTTTGTCAACCAACAAGATGAGTAGGCCTAACGAACAAACAAAGCACTAGCCTATGTCAATCTACTGTCCCTTATAGTACAAAAGTTGACCTATTCTGTGCAATGAAAAAATATTCCAAACATAGTCTGGGACTGTTGTGGGATGCGATAAATTCCAGATTTATACAACCACCACCATCCCAAGCAATGAGGCTGACGCAACAGATCAGAACATTTTAAAATGTTGATAAACTATTAGGCTAGTTCTTCACCTTATAAGCGCAGCAATGTGCACACGGCAGTAGGCTATACGTGCGAATGTTCCAAAATGTAATCAATTAGTGGGAACACACTGTTCTCAATAGTGACCGGGAATGCGATTATGCATGTAATGCTTTATTACAAAAGTGCATTTTTATGGTGAAAATTATCTTCCCTAAACTTGAAACTCACGCACCGCCTATGTATGCCAATTAGACTCTACACCGGTTGGAACTGTGGGAAGCATTGCAGTCAACATAGGCCAGCGTTTCTGTGGAACATTTTCGTCATCTTGTGGAGTCCATGCCCTGATGATGAATTGAGGCTGTTCTGAGGGGAGGGGGGGGGGGATGCGTAACTCAATATCAGGAAGGTGTTGTTAGGTTCTGAACAAACCAGGTTTATTCACTCACTAGGTCATACAGCTGCAAAGACGAAGTATGATTACACAAGCACATATATTTCTAGTCAGGAACTTGCCTGATGCTAGAACGATCGTGGGCGTGGAGCTGTATGCATGTGAGATAGAACTGTAGTCCGAGAGTCGTTGGGGTGAGCCCCTCTGGCCTGCCTCATCAGGAACTGAAACTAGACTGTTGTCATTTTCCCCTCTCCTTAGGAACCTTGACATTCAACTGTCACCCTCTTCGGTGTGCTCCCTCTTCGGCCTTTAAGTCACCAGGCTGCTCATTATGGCGCACACCTGTCACCAGTGTTACGTGCATAATGACACTCACCTGGACTCCATCACCTCCTTGATTACCTGCCCTTTATGTCACTCCCTTTGGTTTCTTCCCCAGTCGTTATTGTTGCTGTTTCATGTCTGTGCGCTGTTCGTGTTTCTTGTTTTGTTCATTTATTAATTAAATGTATTCACTTCCTGAACTTGCTTCCCGACTCTCAGCGTACATTGTTACATCAACAATAACATGTTTGAACAGAATATTAACTTTCTGCACTTCCCCTTGTCTCACTCAGTAACTTTCCATACACACAGTTCCTTTCCACCATTCATTGACCCCAACATATCCTTATACATGTAAAGTAATCAATACGTTTTAGCATGGTAACACGAATAAGTATATTTCAAGCTAGAATCCAACAGTCCCTCCTTTTTGAATAGTAACTCCCATACTGATGAACATTATACAAACTTTGAAATGAATTATTTTAGACTGTTGGAAAAGAATTCCAGGTGAAGCTGGTTGAGAGAATGCCAAGAGTGTGCAAAGGTGTCATCAAGGCAAATGGTGGCTACTTTGAAGAACCTAAAATATACAGTACCAGTCAAAAGGTTGGACACCTACTCGTTCTGTATTTTTAATATTTTCTATAATGTAGAATAATAGTGAAGACGTCAGTAGTATGAACTAACAGATATGGAATCATGTAGTAAAAGTGTTAAACAAATGAAAATATATTTGCTTTGGTGACAGCTTTGCACACTCTTGGCTTTCTCTCAACCAGCTTCATGAGGTAGTCACCTGGAATGCATTTAAATTAACAAGTGTGCCTTGTTAAAAGTTTATTTCATGCTTTTGAGTCAATCAGTTGTGTTGTAACAAGGTATGGGTGGTATACAGAAGATAGCCCTATTTGTTAAATGACCAAGTCCATATTATGGCAAGAACAGCTCAAATAAGCAAAGAGAAACGACAGTCCGTCATTACTTTAAGACACATTTCAAGAACTTTGAACATTTCTTCAAGTGCAGGCGCAAAAACATCAAGATCTATGATCAAACTGGTTCTCATGAGGACCGCCACAGGAAAGGAAGACTCAGAGATACCTATGTTGCCGAGGATAAGTTCATTAGAGTTAACTGCACCTCAGATTGCAGCCCAAATAAAGGCTCCTCAGAGTTCAAGTAACAGACAAATCTCAACGTCAACTGTTCAGAGGAGACTGTGTGAATCAGGCCTTCATGGTCGAACACCTCCAGGCTGTTTAAGGACTATTTGACCAAGAAGGAGGGTGATGGAGTGCTGCTTCAGATGACCTGGCCTCCACAATCACCCAACCTCAACCCAAATGGTTTGGGATGAGTTGGACCCCAGAGTGAAGGTATGCCAGCAGCATACCACCCTGCATCCCACTGCTGACTTGCTTTTGAAGCTAAGCAGGGTTGGTCCTGTTCGGTTCCTGGATGGGAGACCAGATGCTGCTGGAAGTGGTGTTGGAGGGCCAGTATGAGGCACCCTTTCCTCTGGTCTAAAAAATAATATCCCAATTCCCCTGGGCAGTGATTGGGGACATTGCCCTGTGTAGGGTGCTGTCTTTTGTATCGGACGATAAACAGGTGTCCTGATTCTCTGTGGTCACTAAAGATCCCATGGCACTTATCGTAAGAGTAGGTTCAAGTAACATCTCAACATCAACTGTTCAGAGGAGACTGCTTGAATCAGGCCTTCATGCTCGAATTGCTGCAAGGAAACCACTACTAAACGACACCAATTAGATGAAGAGACTTGCTTGGACCAAGAAACACGAGCAATGGACATTAGGCCGATGGAAATGTGTCCTTTGGTCTGATGAGTCCAAATTTGAGATTTTTGGTTCCAACCGCCTTGTCTTTGTGAGACGCAGAGTAGGGGAACGGATGATCTCTGCATGTGTATTTCCCATCGTGAAGCATGGAGGAGGAGGTGTGATGGTGTGATGGTGCTTTGCTGGTGACAGTCTGATTTATTTAGATTTCAAGGCACACTTAACCAGCATGGCTACCACATCATTCTGCAGCGATACGCCATCCCATCTGGTTTGGACGTAGTGGGCCTGTCATTTGTTTTTCAACAGGACAGGTACTTTCACAACTCCAGGCTGTGTAAGGGCTGTTTGACCAAGAAGGAGCGTGATGGAGTGCTGCATCAGATGTCCTGACCTCCATAATCACCCGACCTCAACCCAATTGAGATGGTTTGAGATGAGTTGGACCGCAGAGTGAAGGAAAAGCAGCCAACTCCAAGACTGTTGTAAAAGCATTCCAGGTGAAGCTGGTTGAGAGAATGCCAAGAGTGTGCAAAGCTGTCATCAAGGCACCGGGTGGCTACTTTGAAGAAGAATCTTGTTTAACTCTTTTTTTTTTGGTTACTACATGATTCTCTGTGTTATTTCATAGTTTTGATGTCTTCACTATTATTCTACATGTAGAAAATAGGATAAATAACCCATAAATGAGTAGGTGTGTCCAAACTTTTAATTGGTACTTTATATGTATAACCTCCTACTAGGCGGGGTCAGCTCCTTATACTAGACAGCCAATACATCTCTGTTGCTATTCAGGAACTTAATTAGTTCCTCTCACTGCTGTAGTCTTGGTCCTGCCTGATGCTTGGTCCTTTTTTGGGCATGGAGGTGTATGGGTGTGTGAGAGGACTGCAGTAGGAGGGTCGTTTGAGTGGTCCCCTCTGGCCCCCCTCCCAGAGGTTTCTTTTAACCTCATTTGTTGAGTTAACCTCGAGCCAAATTCCTCGCTCCTCCCTAGTTCCGCAGCTCTCCCTGCCTTATCAGGAACTGAAACTAGACTGTTGTCCTTTGCCCATCTTAGGAACCTTGATATTCAACAATATTAGAATATTAACTTTCTGCACTTCTCACTCAGGTGCTTTCCATACACCCAGTTCCTATCCTCCCCTTATTGACCCCAACATATACATTCCTTATACATATAATGTAATCAATAAGTTATAGTATGTTAACACAAATAGGTTTATTTCAAGATCTAATCCAATATTGTTCTTAATGTTTTGTACACTCAGTCTATATGACTCCACCTCTACACTTATTCATGCAACTTTACTGACACAGCCCTCACTAGAGCACTGACGAATGCAGTGTCTCTCTGCCTATGAGTGAGTCACTTTTCAACCTCATATTCATTATTTCCAGCACCAAACCAGTATCTACATATGCGAAAACAGTGCGTTTCAATGATCTGTAGCTAGGTTTCGATTATAAAAAATCTGAAAAAAAGATAAAAGGATGTGCGTAATGCACATAAAAATATTTTTTTGTAAATAAAATTCCCATGTGCTAAATGAGTTTCATTGCATTTTCAACTCCACTGATGGTTGTGTCACTAAAACTGCTGCGTTATATAGCAAATGTGCCCACTCTGATCTTGGCACATGTGTGCTAGCCAACAGCTCGCAGATACAGTGACGGTAGGCTACCTACATTATGACATTATTATGGATAAGAACGATAGTTTTTGTCAAATGGCAGCCAAGCATCGATCATCATGTCACCAGAATAAGAACCTCGATATTTATTGGAACATCACCTTGCACATTCATCACCCTGTGAAATTCACTATTTATCTCATCTGTAGCCTAAAAAAATGCATGCTTTGCTGAGTCGTAGTGGGAGGACCACACACGTTTACTTCGATATGATGGTTATTATATCAATATTTGCTCATAAATCTGTTTCCACTGCCATTTCTCGCACAATTAACTTTATCGACATGAAAAGATCCCACCATGTCGAACAAACAAATTGTCTGTCGGCATTTATAAAATTGTCCCGGCATTTCATGTTTCCATCAGCCCGGTCGTGACTTTTTTCATTCATCAGGTAATTCATCCGAATTAAATGGTTGGTGGAAACATGGTTATTGACATCACAGGGTATTTTCCTGCTCCCCACGTCACAATGAATCTCAGGCTGTGTTTGAATACCCAGACTAACATACTGTATACTACATACTATATACTATTAGTTCATTTTAGTATACTGTAAACGGTATTGTTTCAGTTGAGCATACTAGAGCTTCGCCTGTCTTTTTTGGTATTTTTGTAATACAGTTGAAGTCGGAAGTTTGCATACACTTAGGTTGCAGTCATTAACTTGTTTTTCAACCTCTCCACAAATGTCTTGTTAACAAACTAGAGTTTTGGCAAGTTGGTTAGGACATCTACTTTGTGCATGATACAAGTCATTTTTCCAACAATTTTTTACAGACAGATTATTTCACTTAAAATTCACTGTATCACAATTCCAGTGGGTCAGAAGTTTACATACACTAAGTTGATTGTGCCTTTATACAGCTTGGAAAATTCCAGAAAATGACATCATGGCTTTAGAAAATTCTGATAGGCTAATTGACATAATTTGCATCAATTGGAGGTGTACCTGTGGATGCATTTCAAGGCCTACCTTCAAACTCAGTGCCGCTTTGCCTGACATCATGGGAAAATCAAAGGAAATCAGCCAAGACCTCCCCAAGTCTGGTTCATCCTTGGGAGAAATTTCCAAATGCCTGAAGGTACCATGTTTATCTGTACAAACAATAGCACCCAAGTATAAACACTGGGGACCACACAGCCGTCATACCGCTCAGGAAGGAGACGCGTTCTGTCTCCTAGAGATGAACGTACTTTGGTTAAAAAAGTATCTATATCCACAGTATATTGAAGCAATATCAGTCAGGAAGTTAAAGCTTGGTTGCAAATGGGTTTTCCAAATGGACAATGACCTCAAGCATACTTCCAAAGTTGTGGCAAAATGGCTTAAGGATAACAAAGTCAAGGTATTAGAGTGGCCATATCAAAGCCCTGACCTCAATCCTATAGAAAATTTGCGGGCAGAACTGAAGAAACGTGTTCTAGCATGGAGGCCTTATATTAGATTACCTACATTACACCAAAATTACTTTGGTCAATTACCAGTAGCTTTGCAACCCTAGCTGCAGATAATGAAAATTCGGTTAAAAAGTGGTGGACTTGTCCTTTTAAGAGATTATTTGAGCACGGAATTCAAAATCTGCTCAATGGGGGAGATGCTTTTTGTCAGCTTTTGCAGAGGCAGCCGCTATTCTTCCTGGTGTCCACCTAAACACAAAACATGACAAGTAACAGAACACTGGTAGAGATGGACAGTCACACAAATTTAAACGATATACAAACAATACAACAACAAAAAAATACAAACAAGACAACTTAAAAAAATAATAATTGTTTGTGTCTGTGTCCCCTCACAATCCCTGCCGTTCCATAAGATGTTGTTTAGTCTTTTTTTTAGGTCATTTGCTGTTTGCTTGAGTAATTGGAGATGTAAGGGAGTTCCATGCGATCATGGCTTTGTATAATACTGTGCATTGCCGTGAATTTGTTCTGGACTTGGGCACTGAGGAGACCCCTAGAGGCATGTCTTGTGGGTTATGTATGGGTGTCTGAGCTGAATGTCATTTCATTATGCAGACAATCTGGAATTTGAACTTTTTTTTGCTGTACTTGACCATAATACCAGACCGTATTTAAGATGGGACAAGACCAGAGCCTGAACAACTTGTTGATTTTTGAGTAAAACAAAGTATTTTAATAACAGACATACCCCTCCCCATCTTCACAACAACTTTGTCATTATGACTTCACCATGGTAATTGACCATCCAATGTTATACCTAGGAGTTTAGCTTCTTCTGGTTTTAGATGCATTTAAGACCAGTTTATCATTTATCACCAATTCTGATACTGACTGTAACTGCTTATTTAGAATTTCAGTGAGCTCACTGGCTTTTGGGGGCTGACATGTTAAGTATGGAATCATCTGCATACAAAGTCATTCTTGTTTTGTGTAAGACCAGTGGCAAATCATTTGTAAAAATAGAGAAGAGTAACAGCTAAAGGTAACTGCCCCGAGGGACACTGCACTGCATGTCTGATGTTAGAAGCGGTTCAGTTGAAGAACACTCTTTAGGTTCAATTAGATGAATAACTCTCCAACCATTTGATGGCAGGTTATGTAAGCCATAGCAAGTGAGTTTCTTCAATAATAATTTCTGATCAATAAAATCAAAGGCTTGCAGTGAAATCTAACAATACAGCTCCAACTATCATTGTATTATCCATTTATTTTAACCAATCATCTAAAATATGAGTCAAGGCAATACAAGTTGAGTGCCCTTCTCTATATGCTTGCCTAAAGTCAGTTGTTAACTTGTTCTCTGAAAAATAGTGTTGTGTTTGGTTAAACTCAATTCTCTCCATCATTTTACTAAGAACAGGCAGCAAATTGATTGGGCGCTTTTTAGAGCCAGCAAAGGGTGCTTTACTATGTGTCTTGGAACACAATTCCCATTATGCACTTTAGTCTATACCTATCCCACGTGTCAATTTATTAAAGGGATAATCCACTCAAAATACAACCTAACATGAAATACAGTTGAAGTTGGAAGTTTACATACACTTAGGTTGGGGTCCTTAAAACTCATTTTTCAATCACTCCACAAATGTCTTGTTAAAAAACTATAGTTTTGGCAAGTCGGTTAGGACATCGACTTTGTGCATGACACAAGTAATTTTTCCAACAATTGTTTGCAGACAGATTTGGGGATAGTTTAACCAAAATATGCCACAAGACCGTGCCTCATGCCTATCCCACAAAAAAGGTTCACTGTAACAAGCTAACTTTTTTGATGAATTTAAGCAAAATTCCCCAAATTCCCAGGCCTTCCCATGGAATTTTCTGGGAAAATTCTGGAAATTTACCGGAAAGTTTTACAACCCTTTGCATCCCTACTCTGGACAATAAAGTAGACGAGCTCAGAGCGAGGATCTACTTCCAGAGAGATACCGGGGACTGTAACACACTTTGTTTCACAAAATCATGCCTCTCTCCGGATATACAGTTGAAGTCGGAAGTTTACATACACTTAGGTTGGAGTCATTAAAACTTGTTTTTCAACCACTCCGTAAATGTCTTGTTAACAAACTATAGTTTTGGCAAGTCGGTTAGGACATCAACTTTGTGCATGATACAAGTAATTTGAGTCAATTAGAGGTGTACCTGTGGATGTATTTCAAGGTCTACCTTCAAACTCAGTGCCCCTTTGCTTGACATCATGGGAAAATCAAAAGTCAGCCAAGACCTAAAAAAAATGGTATACCTCCACAGGTCTGGTTCATCCTTGGGAGCAATTTCCAAACTCCCTGAAGGTACCACGTTCATCTGTATATGGGACCACGCAGCCGTCATACCTGTTCAGGAAGGAGACGTGTTCTGTCTCCTAGAGAGGAACATACTTTGGAGCGAAAAGTGTAAATCAATCCAAGAACAACAGCAATGGACCTTGTGAAGATGCTGGAGGAAACGGGTACAAAAGTGTATATATATCCACAGTAAAACGAGTCCTATATCGACATAACCTGATAGGCCGCTCAGCAGGGAAGAAGCCACTGCTCCAAAACCGCCATAAAAAAGCTAGACTACGGTTTGCAACTGCAAATGGGTACGAAGATCGTACTTTTTGGAGAAATGTCATCCAGTCTGATGAAACAAAAATAGAACTGTTTGGCCATAATGTCCAGACAGTGGGGCAAAAAAGTATTTAGTCAGCCACCAATTGTGCAAGTTCTCCCACTTAAAAACATGAGAGAGGCTGTAATTTTCATCATAGGTACACTTCAACTATGACAGAAAAAAATAGAAAAAAAAATCCAGAAAATCACATTTGTAGGATTTTTTATGAATTTATTTGCAAATTATGGTGGAAAATAAGTATTTGGTCACCTACAAACAAGCAACATTTCTGGCTCTCACAGACCTGTAACTTCTTCTTTAAGAGGCTCCTCTGTGCTCCACTCGTTACCTGTATTAACGGCACCTGTTTGAACTTGTTATCAGTATAAAAGACACCTGTCCACAACCTCAAACAGTCACAATCCAAACTCCACTATGGCCAAGACCAAAGAGCTGTCAAAGGACACCAGAAACAAAATTGTAGACCTGCACCAGGCTGGGAAGACTGAATCTGCAATAGGTAAGCAGCTTGGTTTGAAGAAATCAACTGTGGGAGCAATTATTAGGAAATGGAAGACATACAAGACCACTGATAATCTCCCTCGATCTGGGGCTCCACGTAAGAACTCTCCCTGTGGGGTCAAAATGATCACAAGAACGGTGAGTAAAAATCCCAGAACCACACAGGGGGACCTAGTGATGGGACCAAAGTAACAAAGCCTACCATCAGTAACACACTGTGCCGCCAGGGACTCAAATCCTGCAGTTCCAGACGTGTCCCCCTGCTTAAGCCAGTACATGTCCAGGCCCGTCTGAAGTTTGCTAGAGAGCATTTGGATGATCCAGAAGAAGATTGGGAGAATGTCATATGGTCAGATGAAACCAAAATATAACTTTTTGGTAAAAACTCAACTCGTCGTGTTTGGAGGACAAAGAATGCTGAGTTGCATCCAAAGAACACCATACCTACTGTGAAGCATGGGGTTGGAAACATCATGCTTTGGGGCTGTTTTTCTGCAAAGGAACCAGGACGACTGATCCATGTAAAGGAAAGAATGAATGAGGCCATGTATCGTGAGATTGAGTGAAAACCTCCTTCCATCAGCAAGGGCATGAAGATGAAATGTGGCTGGGTCTTTCAACATGACAATGATCCCAAACACACCGCCCGGGCAACGAAGGAGTGGCTTCGTAAGCAGCATTTCAAGGTCCTGGAGTGGCCTAGCCAGTCTCCAGATCTCAACCCCATAGAAAATCTTTGGAGGGAGTTGAATGTCCGTGTTGCCCAGCAACAGCCCCAAAACATCACTGCTCTAGGGGAGATCTGCATGGAGGAATGGGCCAAAATACCAGCAACAGTGTGTGAAAACCTTGTGAAGACTTACAGAAAACGTTTGACCTCTGTCATTGCCAACAAAGGGTATATAACAAAGTTTTGAGATAAACTTTTGTTAATGACCAAATACTTATTTTCCACCACAATTTGCAAATAAATTCATGAAAAATCCTACAATGTGATTTTAGTTCAAGTGTACCTATGATGAAAATTACAGGCCTCTCATCTTTTTAAGTTGGAGAACTTGCACAATTGGTGGCTGACTAAATACTTTTTTGCCCCACTGTATATTGAAGCAACATCTCAAGGCATCCGTCAGGAAGTTAACGCTTGGTCGCAAATGGGTCTTCCAAATGTACAACTTCCAAACTTGTGGCAAACTGGCTTAAGGACAACAAAGTTAAGGATTTGGAGTGGCCATCACAAAGCCATGACCTCAATCCTATAGAAAATGTGTGGGCAGAACTGAAGAAACGTGTTCGAGCAAGGTGGCCTACAAACCTGACTCAGTTACACCAGCTCTGTGGGAAGCTTGTGGAAGGCTACCTGAAACATTTGACACAAGTTAAACAATTTAAAGGCAATGCTACCAAATACTAATTGAGTGTATGTAAACTTCTGACCCACTGGGAATGTGATGAAAGAAATAAAAGCTGAAATAAATAATAAATAGTATCTACTATTTTTCTGACATTTCACATTCTTAAAATAAACTGGTGATCATAACTGACGTAAGACAGGGAGATTTTTCAAGAATTAAATGTCAGGAATTGTGAAAACTGAGTTTAAATGCATTTGGCTAAGGTGTATGTAAACTTCCGACTTCAACTGTATATTTTTTGTGTATTTGATAACCATATTGTTTTGTTATCACAGGGTCCCATTTGGTCAGAAAATATGTCTGTAACAACTCATAAATTCTCCCATCCATCTTCCAACTACATCAGTGGGCCATTCAAGTTTTTTTTTTAGCTCTGCAACTCTGAATTGATAAGGCCTGCTTTGTATTAAAAACAGCCCGCTTTAAATAACATGCAGCTTGTAAGAATTTCATAAAGCCTTCATAAACACTACTGTAGTGGCTTCCTTTCATCTTTACCATAGCCACTGCCCAAGCCTGAAGCTTGTTTGGTACGCGTACAGTCCACACTCAAGGTTTCCAAACGGCCAAACATTCAATGACAACCAGGGATATGGTACAACAAAAATGTGTTTTCTTCTTATATCTAACAAATAAATGATAATCCAATCAACTTAAAGCATAGAATACTTGATATGGAAAATACATATTATGACCTGTCTGTATGTCTGTATGGTCAAAAAACTATACCGCTCCCGCATCTAGCAAGGACTCCCTCTCCCGAAGGCCCAACTTCCTGCCTTTATCCTAACACACTTACCACAATACAATGAACAGGCAAGAGGGGCCAAAAACTGAGTTACACTAACAACAAATGAATATATCTCAATCAGGTAAATATAAATCATAAAGGTACGTACCTATAATTTCATCATGTACATTAATATTTAATATATTTACACAAATATACATGGCGCTCCGTATGTTCAGTCTTTTATACAAATATGTCCAAATCGGCTCTAACATACCGGCCCCTAATTGTTGACTGCATTGAATGCACAACAATGACTTAATATTCAAACGTAGAGCCATAAAAGAAGAACCATTGAAATATTAGTGGAATCTGTGTGGGTAGCTGGACAGGTAGGATGACTGGCAGTGAAGGTGAACAGGTGTTCGGTCACGTGTCAGGTGACAGAGGAATGGATGAGACTGAGGCAGGAATTCCTTTAACCATAAAGTGGTATATTTACTGAGTAGTCTGTGAATGACGGCTGCCATGGCCACTTCCAAAGGGGTATCCACTGGTCGAACTCCCACTCCGTCTAGAGTGCTTCGACGATTTCCCATTAGTTAAGGGGTGAGCGGAGCCTGCCTCAGGAAGCTGGTCGACCTGTGCGGTGGGAGTTATCTCCTCCATAGGTTCTTCATGTAGACCACTTTCCTGCTCCAAAGCAGTTTCCAGTCCTTGGCTCAAAGGAGATGGTTGATGGCTGAAACGTATAGTTGACCCATGAACACTTTGAGCTCTGGTGGGCTTGCCCTTTGATGTCGGAAACTCAACCACATAATCCTTAAGATAACCAGGTGCTTGCCTGGTTCTTCTGGTGCTGCTGGTGGTTGAGGATGAAGCCTTTGTTACTTTAGGCTTAGCTCCTGGATATTTCCTTTGTTCCAAGACCTTTCCCTCAGCTGCTCTCTCCTCCTCTCTTCTTCCTTCCAGTGGAGACAATTCTTCCCTTTCCGCCTCCATTTCCTTTTCACCTGTCTTTGGTTCAGTCATCATCCGGTTCGAAGGACCATGAATGTCTCAAATAATTTGTCTCAAATAACTGTATGTTTTGCACAATAAAGGGTTCATAAATGTGGCATTGCTGTGTGACATAACCACCAATATCAAATGTGACATAACCCACTATGTCAAATATGATGTAAACCTTTGCTTTAAAAAGGGTGGCATAAGCACTGCTTTGTAAAGGCTTTATCAATCATATTACATTTATGCTTCGCAAAGCATGTTTAATCTTGTCATAAATCTTGGTAGAGCATTGCAGTGTTAGAATAGTGGGTTCGATTCCAGGACCACCCTCAGCGTACACTTCACGGACAAACTGGTATTGGTAAATTGGTAAACCCCCGCTATCATCCAGAAGGCGAGGGCAGTACAGGTGCATCAAAGCAGGGACCGAGAGACTGAAAAACAGCTTCTATCTCAAGGCCATCAGACTGTTAAACAGCCACCACTAACATTGAGTGGCTGCTGCCAACATACGGACTCAACTCCAGCCACTTTTATAATGGGAATTGATGGAAATTGATGTAAAAAAATTATCACTAGCCACTTTAAACAATGCCACTTAATATAATACTCATCTCATATGTATATGTATATACTGTATATACTGTATATCATCTACTGCATCTTTATGTAATACATGTATCACTAGCCACTTTAAACTATGCCACTTTGTTTACATACCCTACATTACCCATCTCATATGTATATACTGTACTCGATACCATCTACTACATCTTGCCTATGCTGTTCTGTACCATCACTCATTCATATATCTTTATGTACATATTCTGTATCCCTTTACACTTGTGTGTATAAGGTAGGAGTTTTGGAATTGTTAGGTTAGATTACTCGTTGGTTATTACTGCATTGTCGGAACTAGAAGCACAAGCATTTCGCTACACTCGCATTAACATCTGCTAACCATGTGTATGTGACAAATACAATCTGATTTGATTTGATAGTATATGGGGCTTTGGTGACAAAACTGTGATAGACTTCATCCAATTTGCTGAGTAGAGTGTTGAAGGCTATTTTGTAAATGACATCACCGAAGTCGAGAATCGGTAGTATAGTCAGTTTTACGAGGGTATGTTTGGCAGCATGAGTGAAGGATGCTTTGTTGTGAAACAGGAAGCGGATTCTAGATTTAAGGTTTGGACAACAGGCTCTCCGATTTGACACACTGAACTCTATCCGAGAAGTAGTTGGTGAACCAGGCGAAGCAGTCATTTTAGAAACCAAGGCTGTTGAGTCTGCCGATAAGAATGCGGTGATTGACACAGTCGAAAGCCTTGGCCAGGTCTATAAATACGCCTGCACAGTATAGTCTTTTATCGATGGGGGTTATGATACCGTTTAGGACCTTGAGCGTGGCTGAGGTGCACCCATGACCAGCTCGGAAACCAGATTGCATAGTGGAGAAGCTACGGTGGGATTCGAAGTGGTCGGTGATCTGTTTGTTAACTTGACTTTCGAAAGGCAGGGCAGGGTGGATATAGGTCTAGAGTGTCTCCCCCTTTGAAGACAGGGATGATTGCGGCAGCTTTCCAATCTTTAGGGATCTCAGGCGATACGAGAGGTTGAACAGGCTAGTGATAGGGGTTTCCAGCTGGAAAGCTTCTGCAAGGGGGGGTGCAGAGCTGTTGGCCGGGGTAGCCAGGTGGAAAGCATGGCCAGCCGTAGAAGAATGCTTATTGAAATGATCTATTATAGTAGATTTATCAGTGGCGACAGTGTTTTCTAGCCTCAGTGCAGTGGGCAGCTGGGAGGAGGTGCTCTTTTTCTCCATGGACTTTACAGTGTCCCAAAACTTTTTGGAATTTGTGCTACGGGTTGCACATTTCTGTTTGAAAAAGCTAGCCTTTACTTTCCTAACTGACTGTGTATAGTGGTTCCTAACTTCCCTGAAAAGTTGCATATCGCGGGGGCTATTCGATGCTAATGCAGTACGCCACAGGATGTTTTTGTGCTGGTCTAGGGCAGTCAAGTCTGGAGTGAACCAAGGGCTATATCTGTTCTCAGTTCTACATTTTTTTAATGGGGCATGCTTGCTTATTTATTTAATTTATGTTGAGGAAAGCACTTTTTAAGAACAGCCAGGCATCCTCTACTGACGTGACCCGGGCCAGGTCGATTAGAAAGGCCTGCTCACTGAAGTGTTTTAGGGAGCATTTGACAGTGATGAGGGGTGGTCGTTTGACCGCGGACCCATTACGGACGCAGGCAATGAGGCAGTGATCACTGAGATCCTGGTTGAAGACCACAGAGGTGGATTTAGAGAGCAGGTTGATCAGGATGATATCTATGAGGGTGCCCGTGATTAAGGAGGTTGCACCCTGTGAAGGCATTCTGAAGCTGAACGTAATCTAAAGCGTGACCGAAACATTTAAATGGCATTGATCTCACTCTCTCTCTCGGTTTCCCTCTGCCTGTCTCTCCCCCCCCCCCCCTCCATCCAGGGTGATAACTCGTACGTCAAGGATCGCTGGTGTATGTTTGACGGCTTCATGGTCTTCTTCCTCTGGGTGTCTCTGGTGCTTCAGGTACAAATGTTGCGCCTCACGCTGTGCGTGTCCAAGACCTTGGTGAAATACGTCTTTGTTTTCTTTAATGTAGTTTGCACCCTGTGTGGGTGGAGTTTTCACTTTTGGGACTATTGCTTTGGTTCCATAATTCCAATCAATTTAAATGAAGTGCACGTAACGTATTTCAAAGAAAACAAAATCAGTATTTGTTTAACATAGGTCTGGTGTGTGCATGTGTGTGTTCATTTGCATACACTTTACAACAGTGGTCTTCCAGGTACAGCACCTGTCTCAGTTCACAGCTTTCCCTCTCTCACCCAGGTGTTTGAGATAGCAGATGTTGTTGACCAGATGTCTCCCTGGGGCATGTTGAGAATCCCCAGAGCCCTCATCATGATCCGAGCCTTCAGGATCTACTTCCGCTTCGAGCTGCCACGCTCACGCATCACCAACATCCTCAAGTACGTAGGGTTTTATTAGGACGTGACGTTACCTGCGTAGGTTTATGAAATATCATTTTGAATTGGAACCATGTGCTTGGTTTATGGTTAATGTCAAATATCCTCTCTGTTTAGGCGATCGGGGGAACAGATCTGGAGTGTGTCGATATTCTTGCTCTTCTTCCTCCTTCTGTATGGAATTCTGGGAGTTCAGATGTTCGGAACGTTTAATCATCACTGTGTTACCAACGACACAACGAATGGGTAAGGTCCTCCATTTACAACATGATTAGTGTATGAGACATTTTTATCTATGGTATCAATGATATCAGTGGGATGAACATACTGTAGGCTAAACTGACTGTGTGTATGCAACTTGTGACAGTGTGTGTCTGTCAATTTTTGGCGGTGAAATATGCCATGGTGCATGTCTGTTGTACTGAGAGCCAGTCGGCTCATCCCGATCTTCAAACTTCTGCATCATGGACACTGGTCGGCGTAGGCTTTTTTTTTTTCAAGAGTTTTGGTTTGGGGAAAGGATTGAAGTTAATTAAACTATGAGGTGATGTGGTGCCTTGCATCAGTAGTCCATCAGTCTAAACCGTGAGGTTGGATTAAGGGCGCACTCGGCCCAAAGATGTTTTTAGCATGGGCAGCACCATTGAAGTAGTCAACTAGGTGGGACATGCTATGGGTTAAGAAAGGATCATAGAATTCTATCCAGGTCAGCAGGGCAATCATTACATAACCACAGGAGGCAGTAAATCATCAACCTTGGTTTTATACTTGTTCAGACTATACACACTCCAGCGCAGTAGGTGGTGGAATGCGTCTTTTCAGTTTATTTATGATCTGCCGATACACTCATAGGACAAGAAATTGACAAATGGAGCTCTTAATGGCGTTGCCCATGTTGTATGCGTAAGTGTGAGTTTGTATACATCCATGTGAGTTCATTTGTGCTGTGTGCATGGTGTGTGTGTGTAGGTGTTTAATATTTGTATACAGATGATGAGTAAGCGGTGACGAGGAGAACAGAAACCACAGTGGGGGAACAAAAGAAGCCATCACCATCACAGTTAGAGCTGCGAGACAGAGCGAGCCCTAATCATAATCATTAACGTTGTGTATTGTCTGGGATTTATATTTAAAGCCTCTACTCTACCATCGATCTGTCCATCTCCGCTTGTTGACAAGTGCTCTCCTGCTCCAGGGACACTGCGTACATTGCCCACTTTCAGATGAAACAGAAGGCACAGAATTACATTTCACATGAATAAATCCTTCCCCTTTCAGAAGTGGTTTAGCCGGTGTATTTGTGATTTGGTTATTATTGGGCTAGTTTGTGTCAACCCCCCCTGATGTGTGGGTGTAAGTGGGGTGCTTTAATAATAATAATTAACCTTTCATAGCGCTTTTCATTACAGACAGAATCTCAAAGTGCTTGTTCATATAGGCTACAGCAGTAGCTAGATCAGCTAGATCAAGTCTGTTTGAGTGTTTCTTGAAGCCTCCAGATGGGCAGACGCAGTCATGAGAGGATCTGGAAGCTAGATGGTCAGCGGAGGGGATGGTCATGGTCAGGTCAGCATGTCCAAGGGCAACCAGGTAGGCGGGCAGCTCGATGTCATCAAGATATCTCCGCCACCTGCAGATTCTCTGTATTTGGACTGTGATGAAGTTTAAGCTCCCCACAGAGTACAGCCCACTCCTTACTTCAGAGGTTTCCTCCTAAGTACCAACTCTGCATGCATAGCCTCCTCTTGGATCACCGTCAGTGGAAACCACCCCAAAGTCAGTAGGTGTAATTCAAATGAATACACACAGAGGCTAGCTAGCATTAGTTAGCTTGATTTTCATCCATTTATGAGCAGGAGTCTAATTCATGATGTCAATACTTGCTCTGCACTCATTTAGTTATTGTACAAATATTGACATAATTTGAATAAATATGTACAGAAATGACATGAGCTCTTTGCCTAGGCTGCCACGAGGCGCCAAGGCAACTCTAAAACCTTTAGACATGTTTTATGCGGGATAGTCGTAACAGGCCATATGCCTTTGGCACAAAGTCACAGACTTCCTCTCCAGTCATTCACACAGAACAGATGGGATTTGTATTGAGATTGAAAGCGAAATGTGTGGGAGGAATTTGACTGGGGTGGGTATTTGTGTGTGGATGAAAAGGGGCT
Source organism: Oncorhynchus mykiss (assembly GCF_013265735.2). Classification (NCBI taxonomy): domain Eukaryota; kingdom Metazoa; phylum Chordata; class Actinopteri; order Salmoniformes; family Salmonidae; genus Oncorhynchus; species Oncorhynchus mykiss. The sequence goes on along the minus strand of NC_048586.1, from coordinate 3,264,087 downwards.
CCTGGATGTGCAGACAAAATGGGTTTCTTCACCTATTCCATATGAGAGATTATTCACATTGACCTTGGCCTTTTGGTGAATTGAATGAAACATCTTGTGAAATATGTACATTTGTCCTTATTGTGCGTTGGTATCTCAGGCTCTTTGGGAAGAGTAGTTATGTCTGGTTAAAGTTAATATTGTAATTGCCAGGGACTAGGGCTGTGCGGGGACCGTATTACCGCCACACCGGCAGTCATGAGTCATGGTAAGTCATGAAAGTTGAGTCACGGTAATCTCCTTTTATGCACCCAGGACATGCGTTGGCAGTATCCAACTCACTAATGGCCTGGTCCTCAGGGTTCTATTGTCCTTCTAACCACTCTGACATTAATGCAATCATTTAAAACTCACCTCACTGTGTTTGATAAATTGGAAGAAGGAAGATAAAAAAAAAAATAACAGCTTGCCACTGAGTGGAAAATATGGTCATTGTGGATGTTGTTTCAAAGCCTAACAACGAAATGGACAGCGCTTTCTAAGGTGATGATTAATTCAAAACACCCATACACATATTAGAGCTTATACATATGCATAAGCCTATATATGAGCCCAAGCCTAAAAAGAATATATAAAAAAATAATGATTGTGCCGTTTGTTATACAATACATATTCTACCGCATATTACTCACTGCAGAAAAATATTTGGAAAACTGATTAAATATGTCTTTAATTGGTCTGGCCTATATTCCAAAATAAAACCAATTCTACTAATTGCCATCTAGTGTGGACTGTATTATAATGCATACTGGATGGACTAGTTACCTTATGCTAATATCTAAAGATTCTATTCATGAGTCTGGGAGAGAACTTATAGGCCTAGCTGATGCAGTTGGTTCATTGATTGTCCAGGGCAGCTTACAGGCTTCACAATAGTGAATATGATTTTGAATAGCGTAGTAGTAGGGATTTTTAAAAATGATTTCATAATTAATAGGGTGACACATTAGACTACCTTAAGCTACAGAATATCTCACCACTGTGCGTTTCCATCTCCATTAATAGGGTGACACATTAGACTACCTTAAGCTACAGAATATCTCACCACTGTGCGTTTCCATCTCCATTAATAGGGTGACACATTAGACTACCTTAAGCTACAGAATATCTCACCACTGTGCGTTTCCATCTCCATTAATAGGGTGACACATTAGACTACCTTAAGCTACAGAATATCTCACCACTGTGCGTTTCCATCTCCATTAATAGGTGACACATTAGACTACCTTAAGCTACAGAATATCTCACCACTGTGCGTTTCCATCTCCATTAATAGGGTGACACATTAGACTACCTTAAGCTACAGAATATCTCACCACTGTGCGTTTCCATCTCCATTAATAGGGTGACACATTAGACTACCTTAAGCTACAGAATATCTCACCACTGTGCGTTTCCATCTCCATTAATAGGTGACACATTAGACTACCTTAAGCTACAGAATATCTCACCACTGTGCGTTTCCATCTCCTCCCCTCACTCCTTCATTACTTTCTCAAGCATGCAGAGAGAGGAACTGTCAACAGTTTAATGAAATATGGTTCATTGTGAAAACATGTTCACTTGCTTTCCCAAATTTAAACCTGTTCCTGCAGGGTTGGGGAGCCCATGGCGTACAGAGTTTGGGCGGGAATATCACCTGTCGTGCATCGAGAGGCTGCATACTCTTCAAACAGTGGTTGATGCATGGAGTGAAATAACCAACAGGCGGGAAAGAGGCTTCCATTCACTGTTGGAGTGCATAGGCGGATGACATCTAATCAAATCAAATGTTATTGGTTACATACACATATTTAGCAGATGTTATTACGGGTGTAGCGAAATGCTTGTGTTCCTAGCTCCGACAGTGCTGTAGTATCTAGCCATTCACAACAATGCACAGAAATCTAAAAGTAAAAGAATGGAATTTTGAAATATATAAATATTAGGACGATCAATGTCGGAGTGGCATTGACTAAAATACGGTAGAATAGAATACAGTATATACATATGAAATGAGTAAAGCAGTACAGTATGTAAACATTATTAATGTGCTTGTGACGGGTTGGCTTAAATGCGGAAGACACATTGAAGTTGAAGGCATTCAGTTGTACAACGGACCAACTATCCCCCTTATTAAAGTGACCAGTGAATCCATGTCTATGTATATAGGGCAGCAGCTTCTAAGGTGCAGGGTTGAGTAACAAGGGTGGTAGCCGGCTAGTGAGGGCTGTTGAACAGTCTGATAGCCTTTATCATTCTCTCTCGGCTCCAGCTTTGGATGCGCCTGTACTGACGTCCCCTTCTGGATGGTAGCAGGGTGAACAGGCTGTGGCTGTGGTGGTTGATGTCCTTGATGATCTGTTTTACCTTCCTGTGACATCGGGTGCTGTAGGTGTCCTGGAGGGCAGGCAGTGTGCCCCCGGTGATCCGTTGGGAGACCGCACCACCCTCTGTAGAGCCCTGTGGTTGCAGGCGGTGCAGTTGCAGTACCAGGTGGGGATACAGCCCGACAGGCGCTGTTCACCACACTGTCTGTGGGTGGACCATTTCAGATTTGTCAGTGATGTGTACACCGAGGAACTTAAAACAAACATTTTTTTAAATTATTTTTTTATTTTATTATTTACATTGTATTAATATTTTATTTGAAAAAATCCCCCTATGTTTTTTACTCGTTTTTTTTGTTTCAGTATTGTCTCATCGCTGCAACTCCCGTACGGACTCGAGAGGCGAAGGTCGAGAGCCCTGCGTCCTCCGAAACACAACCCGACCAAGCTGCACTGCTTCTTGACACAATGCCCACTTAACCCGGAAGCCAGCCGGGTTAATTATATTCTTCTTACTATAAAATCATATAAACACAGGACTACTAAGCATATCTTGTCAGCTATATCAACAAGCCTTCAGCCTATGGCACGCCACATAGCCATATAACATAGGCCAACTCATATTCTGTTAATCTGAAATACATTTTCTTCATACCATAATGTTTCTTTAGACCTGCCTAAAATAAATAATGGATTCATTATGGTGTGTATTAAATATATTTATTAGAGTTAAAATGTCGATGTTCCAAAGGCACACATCAGCAGCTTGTATGTGGAGACCTGTATGTTAATTAACGGTCAATTACCGTGAGACCGGCATTCCTTTGCATGACAATAACTGGCTGACAAAATGTCATGACCTACCAGGGACCTCATGATACTATATAATCACAGTACTTAGGGGCCGATACCACGTGTTGCAAGTCTCACAATTTTATATGTATTGCGATTCGATACTGCAATTTTATTGTGATTTGATGTTCCAAGTATATTGCTTGCTATATGTCTAGTGCAGAGAGACAAGAGTGAGCATGAGACAGTGAGTTTTGAGCAGTCATGGAAATAAATATGCTGAAAACAAATGTTGGATCGCTATTTAAAAACAAGGTGAAGATGAAAAATACCAGAGTTTGGCGCACCTACAGCCGACTAGCACCAGTTAACGCTACCTAGCAACAAAAATATATACTGTATATATTATTATTTAAAACAATCCACAGTTAACACATATTCAGTATGTGGTCCATTTTGGAATCAAATCAACCCCAAGTTACATTGTTGCCCAACACAAAGATACAAAGACTCTTCACTCTACAGCAGCCATTTTAAATCTCCATGAAGTTACAGTTCATTTTTTGTTACAGATTTTGTGAACCTAATCACGATTAATCCCAGATCTGGTTTTACTTTTTTCTCAGTAAATGTTCTGTGACACACTATTACTGGACCTTTAACCCACCGTTTGAGGCTTAATTTATCACGTCTGTGTTGTGAAGAAAGGTGATTTATTTTATAACGTGTTAGCCATTATCCGAGTCTCTATAATTAGCTGTATCTGGATTCACCGCTAGGCCTTTGATTGCCCCTTTTGTGATATGGCAATAAATTATCCCTTCTCATCCCTGAGCCCTAATAAACAATGTGGATGAATGTCTGGCGGGCCAATTTGAAGGCATTCATTTTCATTAGAGATGTCAAGCGGCTCCTGGAATAACACCTGCGGCAAAAGTGAAAGGTTGGGGGGGGGGGGGGGGGGGGGGGGCTGGCTGTGTGTGTGTGTGTCCAATTGGTGCTGTTGGTGTGCCAATGTCTCATATTCATAGCTTGTCTATTTTACAACTAAAATTAATTTACCGGAAGATTGCCATATACACTTGCACTCACTATTATAAAGGGTCGATAGTGTAAATGGGTTTTAGCCAGCAGTCCATGTTAAAGTGAGTTTTTCCCCCTCGTCATTTCTCCGTCAATACTCTATATTACGGAGCGAAATTTGGCACACCGTTTGAGAACTCAATTCCCTAAATGGTCAGCAGATGACGGCGCGATCCGTTTGCTAGTTATCGTCATGGAAGGATGGGTAGAAATGTTGTATTCTCCCGTAGGGATTTTTTAGGAAGACATATATAAGAAATTCCACTAAGTTGTCTACGGTGACACTCGAATGTCAGAGAAAGGTTTAAATACGCTTTCGGAAAGCACACCTCTTTACTTTTTTACATTTTGTTGTTTTATTGAATTTAAAATGGTTTAAATTTAGATTGTGTGTCTACACACCAAAACCCCAAATGTTGTTTGTAGAAATACTCTTAAGTTAATAACATTTGAAAATCTGAAATGTCTTGAGTCAACCCCTAAGTTATGGCAAGCCTAAATAAGTTCAGGACTACACATTTTCTTACCAAATCACATAATAAGCTGCATGGACTCATTCTGAGTTCAATAATAGTGGTTAAAATGATTTTTGAATGATTACCCCATCTACGTACCCTACACATACAATTGTCTGTAAGGTCTCTCAATTGAGTAGTGAATTTCAATTACAGATTCAACCACAAAGACCAGGAAGGTTTTTCAATACCTCGCAATGAAGTGAACCGATTGGTACAGGCGTCCTTCCCTAACTCAGTTGCCGGAGAGGAAGGAAACTCCTCAGGGATTTTAAAACAGTTACAGAGTTTAATGGTTGTGATATGAGAAAACTGAGGCTAGCTAGCTAACTCAACTCAGCAAAAAAATGTCAACTGCATTTATTTTCAGCAAACTTAACATGTGTAAATATTTGTATGAACATTCAACAACTGAGACATAAACTGTACAAGTTCCACAGACGTGACTAATAGAAATAGATTGTGTCCCTTTTTATTTATTTATTTGTATTTTTATTTCACCTTTATTTAACCAGGTAGGACAGTTGAGAACAAGTTCTCATTTACAACTGCGACCTGGCCAAGATAAAGCAAAGCAGTGCGACACAGACAACAACAACAGAGTTACACATGGAATAAACAAACGTACAGTCAATTATATGTGTGTGCAAATGAGGTAAGAATTATCCCTGAACAAAGGGGGGCTCAAAATCAAAAGTAACAGTCAGTATCTGGTGTGGCCACCAGCTGCATTAAGTACTGCAGTGCATCTCCCCCCCATGGACTGTACCAGATGTACCGGATTTGCCAGTTCTTGCTGTGAGATATTACCCCACTCTTCTACCAAGGGACCTACAAGTTCCCGGACATTTCTGGGGGGAGTGGCCCTAGCCCTCACCCTTCTATCCAACAGGTCCCAGACGTGCTCAATGGGATTGAGATCCGGGCTCTGACATTTCTGTCTTGCAGGAAATCACACACAGAATGAGCAGTATGGCTGGTGGCATTGTCATGCCGGGGTCATGTCATTCCTGGTGTAACTCGGGCAGTTGTTGTTGCCATCCTGTACCTGTCCCGCAGGTGTGAAGTTCTGATGTACCGATCCTGTGCAGGTGTTGTTACACGTGGTCTGCCACTGCGAGGACAATCAGCTGTCCGTCCTGTCTCCCTGTAGTGCTGTCTTAGGGGTCTCACAATATGGACGTTGCAATTTATTGCCCGGGCCGCATGTGCAGTCCTCATGCACTCCTTGTAGCATGCCTAAGGCACGTTCATGCAGATGAGCAGGGACCCTGGTCATCTTTCTTTTGGTATTTTTCAGAGTCAGTATAAAGGCCTCTTTAGTACCCTAAGTTTTCATAACTGTGACCTTAATTGCCTACAGTCTGTAAGCTGTTAGTGTCTTAACGACTGTTCCACAGGTGCATGTTCATTAATTGTTTATGGTTCATTGAACAAGCATGGGAAACAGTGTTTAAAGTTTATTTCATGAAATATATATCTAACAGCTAGCTAGGTTAGATCATGTTTAAATATTGATAACTACCTAGCTAGCTGTTAGCTAACCTGTGTTCAAAGTATTTAGCTAGACACAAGCAGAACGATGGATAGAATGATATGTAGAACAAGGCATCCAAAGTCTATTAGCTAACTAAACCTTTGGTCTATTTTAACTAACCTAGCTAGCTAGCTAACATTAACACCTGTAAGTGACAGACCATTGAAGATTGACTTCCTTGTCCATAGATGCTGTATAATGTACCACGTTTTGCAAAGAATGGCCCTTTAGTTCCGGAAAGAGGACAATTTAACTGGTTTATAAAAAATGTGCAGATAATCCATCATGGGGAAGTTAGGTGCTGTGTAATGCAAATCTATGCATTTGTAAATAATTATGTAGTTCATACATTTGTTATGTAATTGTAAGACCTTTTTACAATTGGTCTAGTGCAGACTTTTTTGGCCCACGACCCCATTTTGATATCGGGGCTTCCAAGTGGCGCAGTGGTCTAAGACACTGCATCTCATTGCTAGAGGCGTCACTACAGACAACCTGGTTCGAATCCAGACTGTATCACAACCGGCTGTGATTGGGAGTCCCATAGGACGGGGCGCAATTGGCCCAGTGTCGTCCGAGTTTGGCCGGTGTACGCCGTCATTGTAAATAAGAATTTATTCTTAACTGACTTGCCTAGTCAGGGGCGACAGGGTAGCCGGGGGCGGCAGGGTAGCCTAGTGGTTAGAGCGTTGGACTAGTAACCGGAAGGTTGCAAGTTCAAATCCCCTGTCGTTCTGCCCCTGAACAGTCAGTTAACCAACTAGGCTGTCATTGAAAATAATAATTTGTTCTTAACTGACTTGACTAGTTAAATAAAGGTACAATTAAATACAAAAATAAAGGCTATACAAATATCTGAATATTCTTGTGAACCCAACCATGTGAAATATGTGATGTAAATGTAAATGATGTAATTAACAGCCAATGTTTACTGTTTTAATTGGGGCTATGGCCATCAATTGCAAAACATTGTAACAGTATTTCTGATTGTATTCTCAACTCACCATCATATACTTTTAATGTGGGTGCAAATTAGTCTGACTTAATTAATATTATCTCTCTAATGAGATGGGTGTGCTTGATGCATGTCGCATTGGAGCATCTCAAAGTCAGGGGGCGTGTTCGTCAGTGCACACCTCATCTTTCCTGTCTGATCCAACTTGGATCGAAATCTGTTTTCAATGCAAATGAGAGCACTGAATCAGCGTACCGTGACTTTTAATGCTCGGAGGGAGACGGCACAGTATTCCCTTTGAGTCAGGAACCAAAACGTCTCTATAGTGACCCGTGAATGAGTTGTCTTCAGCATTCTGTCACGTGACAGCTCGATCAGCTGTTCGATTTCACTTATCGGCATGTCTACTGAGCCAGGATCACAGTCAAATGGATTTAGCTGATTCGGTCACTCATCTGTAGAATGTTTTTGTATTTCCCCTGCATGCTTGCGTTCAGTTTCCCAAATATGTCTGTTACACAGAAAGTCAGTTTTTTTTTTTTTTACATCCATTGCAAATGACAGTTCCTCTCTCAATTAGAAACATCTTTCCAACACTCCCCCTTGATAACCATCAAGGCTCGGTGTGATTATTTTAGTTTTTTTTGTCAGGCTCTTATCCCATAATTCCACGTAGTTTTGTGAACTGGCGCCCAGAACTGAAGCCCACCATTTGATCCCATGGAATCTGTTTTTCGTGAACAATATATCCTCGTGAATAGCATCCCTGACATGTAGCGAACAAAAGTCTATGCATCTTGGCCCTTACAGCTAACGTCCATTTGGAGAGCATGAAGTGGGGAGTTTTTGAGTTGTTCAGTCAGTTTCCTCTTGATTTTCTAGCTATAGCATCAATTCTTAGTTTCACAGTGTTAACTGACACACACATTGTTCTCACCATATCAATTGCGGCCGATAATATCAAAGGCTCTGCAATAGTGTGTGGTTTCATAGCGTCGCGGGCTTAGCCGTTCACCATGGGAATGTTTCAAGATCAACGGTCAAGTGCAGGCTTTTCCCACGATCTAAGGGCGCTCTCTGGTTGAATTTTCTGCTGTTAAAAATCTGTGCCGTTTTGAAAATCGAACACTTTAGGCTGCCATTGATAGCCATGATGTTTTATGCCATTTCAAATAGTTATAATACAGAGTAATAATGTTTGGTGGCCGGACTTGTTATTATCAGACCTTCTAGAAAAAACGCCCCCTGGAAATTATTAAAAATAACTTTTAAGTGAAATATTAGCTTTTGCTGGGAGTTTAAAAGAAGCAAATATGAAAAAAGCTACAGAAGTTCTATCAACACATTGCCTGTAGTACTCGTGCTTCAAAAACTCTCAACCATAGTTACTCTCCCTTCTGGAATGGCTCCAATGCCCTCCCCTGCCCTCCCTTTGGCAAATCAGATCACGACTCCATCCTGCTCCTCTCTTCCTATAGGCATAAACTAAAACAGGAAGTACCTGTGCTAAGGTCTATTCAACTCTGGTCTGACCAATTGGAATCCATGTTTCAAGATTTTTTTGATCACGTGGACTGGGATATGTTCTAGGTTGCCTCTGACAATAACATTGACATGGTGACTGATTTCATCAGGAAGTGTATATGGTATGTTGTTCCCACTGTGACTATAAAAACCTTGAGAAAGTATTCACCTCCTTGGCATTTTTCCTATTTTGTTTCCTTACAACCTGGATTTACAATGGATTTTTTGGGGGGTTTGGATCATTTGATTTACTCAACATGCCACTTTGAAGATGCAAAATATGTTTTTATCGTGAAACAAGCAAGAAATACAACAAAGAAACAGAAAACTTTGTAGAGCCACCAGTTACAGCAATTACAGCTGCAAGTCTATTGGGTGTCTCTATAAGCTTTGCACATCTAGCCACTGGGATTTTTGCCCATTCTTCAAAGCAAAACTGCTCCAGCTCCTTCAAGTTGGATGGGTTCTGCTGGTGTACAGCAATCTTTAAGTCATACCACAGATTCTCAATTGGATTGAGGTCTGGGATTTGACTAGGCCATTTCAAGACATTTAAATGTTTCCCCTTTAACCACTCGAGTGTTGCTTTAGCAGTATGCTTAGGGTTATTGTCCTGCTGGAAGGTGAACCTCAGTCTCAATTCTCTGGAAAACTAAAAAACAGGTTTCCCTCAAGAATTTCCCTGTACTTAGCACCATCCATCATTCCTTAAATTCTGACCAGTTTCCCAGTCCCTGCCAATGAAAAACATCCCCACAGCATAATGCTGCCACCACCATCCTTCACGGTGGGGATGGTGTTCTCGGGGTGATGAGAGGTGTTGGGTTTGCACCAGACCTTTTCCTTTCCTTGATGGCCAAAAATCTCAATTCTACTTTCATCTGACCAGAGTACCATCTTCCATATGTTTGGGGAGTCTCCCACATGCCTTTTTGCGAACACCACACGTGTTTGCTTATTGTTTTCTTTAAGCAATGGCTTTTTTCTGGCCACTCTTCCGTAAAGCCCAGCTCTGTGGAGTGTACGGCTTAAAGTGGTCCTCTGGACAGATACTCCAATCTCCGCTGTGGAACTTTGCAGCTCCTTCAGGGTTATCTTTGGTCTCTTTGTTGCCTCTCTGATTTGTTGCCTGGTCTGTGAGTTTTGGTGGGTGGCCCTCACTTGGCAGGTTTGTTGTGGTGCCATATTCTTTCCATTTTTTAATAATGGATTTAATGGTGCTCTGTGTGATGTTCAAAGTTTCAGATATTGTTTTATAACCCAACCCTGATCTGTACTCCCCAACTTTGTCCCTGACCTGTTTGGAGAGCTCCTTGGTCTTCATGGTGCTGCTTGCTTGGTTGTGCCCATTGCTTAGTGGTGTTGCAGACTCTGAGGCCTTTCAGAACAGGTGCATATATATACTGAGTTCATGTGACAGATCATGTGACACTTAGATTGTACACAGGTGGACTTTATTTAACTAATTATGTGACTTCTGAAGGTAATTGGTCGCACCAGATCTTATTTGGGAGCTTCAGAAGCAAAGGGGGTGAAAAACAAACGGTTGCTTTCTCCAGTGCTTGAACTCTCACCAATCTGCCTTTTTATCTCATCGTATTCTCTCCTGTTTCTGTCTGTGCACATTTCAGAAAAGTCTGTATTGAAAGCATTTTTATGTCTTATCAGTCATTTTTGTATATGTAAATTATTTTTCTGTCTTTCATTAATTATAGGAAAAACAAGAAGGGGGCTTTATGCTGAACATAATATAATGTTTGGCCCATGTTTCATGAGCTGAAATAATAAATCCCAGAAATTGTCCATACTGTATGCACAAAAAAAATATTATTTAGCATACATTTTGTGCACACATTTTTTTTACATCTCGGTTAGTGAGCATTTTTCCTTGGCGAAGATAATCCATCTACCTGACAGGTGTGACATATCAAGAAGCTGATTAAACCGCATGATCATTACACAGGTGCACCTTGTGCTGGGGACAGTAAAAGGCCACTCTAAAATGTGCAGTTTTGTCACACGACACAATGGCACAGATGTCTCACGTTTTGAGGGAGCAGGGCATTTGGCATGCTGACTGCAGGAATGTTCAACAGAGCTGTTGCCAGAGAATTGTGTGTTCATTTATCTACCATAAGCTGCCTCCTATGCCATTTTAGAGAATTTGGCAGTACATCCAACCGGCCTCATAACCACGCCAGCCCAGGACCTCCACATCTGGCTTCTTCACCTGCGGGATCATCTGAGGAGGGGGTGGGGGGGGGGGGGTGCTGAGGAGTATTTATGTTTACAGTTATTTATATAAAGCTCTTTTGTGGGGAAAAGCTAATTCTGATTGGCTGGGTGGGTGGGCCTATGCCCTCCCAGGCCTACCCATGGCTGCACCCTTGTCCAGTCATGTGAAATCCATAGAATAGGGCCTAATGAATGTATTTCAAATGACTGATTACGGTTTTATGAACTGTAACTCTGAACTGTAAAATCTTTGAAATTGTTGCGTTTATATTTTTGTTCAGTATATAGTTGAGATTGTTAAATGTTGATGTTTCAGTTCCAATGTCTTTCTCAAGATCAGTTTCGATGATCAATGCACTTGGCAAACATAAGTAAGCTCTAAAATGAAATAAATATTTTATTATATTATTATTATATTGTGTTTGTGTTTCTGTGTTTGTCAGTACTGTGACATGGAACAGCCTGGCCATCCCCGACACCCACTGTTCGCCAGACGGGGAGGGATACCTGTGTCCTTTGGGCTTTAAGTGTGTGGACTTGGAAGAACTGGGGCTCAGCAGACAGGAGCTGGGCTACAGCGGCTTCAACGAGCTCGGTACATACACACACACACACACACACACACACATGCACACGGGTGTACCCCCACATACACATGCACACGGGTGTACCCCCACACGCACATGCACACAGCATTTTTAGCTTTGTACGTTCAGCTTAGTAACTGCTGTCTGAATAACTTTGAGTTTTATTTGTACAACTACCAATTTAGATGATAAAATGCCAAGGCTGGAATCTGTGTGTTAGAGCTGTGCTACAGCGGCTTCATCAACCGGATATACAGATTACACCACTACTGGAACACCTTTGTTGGTTTACATCCCTGCATAAATGAATCAGACCAAGAATGTTGAGGGTTATCATGGTGCTTCCCAAAAAGGTGGGTCGGTTCCATAGAAATAGAATAGGGATTCTATTTCTTAGCATTTCCATGGACAGTACTGGAGTGGATTGTGGCTGGTCTTTCCTGGGTTCTTTTCTCAGAAGCAGAAAAAGCTACAAAATAAAAAAAATGCTTCTACATGAGCCTTGGTCTGGGGTTCTGGCCATCTTAGCGGCGTGATTCATTCTTATCACCTGAGCGGAGCCCAAATCCAGTGTCGGATACTCTGAGCAGTGGCTCTAATCTCTAAAAGGCTAGATAAGGATAGAAAGAGAGATAGGGATGGAGAGATGGATACAGAGAGGATAGAGGGAGAGAGAGAGCTTATTAACAGACCTTGACAGACTGGGCATGCAGGGAAGGCCTGTATTCTGTTAAGACTTTACTTCTCTCTCCGTTCTCTCTATTTCTCCCTCTCAATCCCTCTCTTGATAGTGGTAGTATTTGGTACTTGGTAGTATTTTCTGGAGGAAGAAGTGCATCCCTGTCTACCAGTGTGTTTACTTCACACATTGTAGTGACCACATACACACTGCTCTTGGGTAGTTGAAGCCCCGCTCTTTCCCTCTCTTCTGTTTATGTATTACTGACCTTGTTTATCATTTATAAAATGATACCATGTTATTCAATCATGTTGCATAGCCTTGTTATTATGGGACTTACATAGACTACATACAGTGCATTCGGAAAGTATTCAGACCCCTTTACTTTTTCCACATTTTGTTAAGTTACAGCCTTATTCTAAAATTGATGAAATTGTGTTTTACCCCTCATCGATCTACACACAATATCTCATAATGACAAAGCAAAAACAAGTTTTTAGAAATTTGTGCAAATGTATTAAAACGATAACAACTGAAATATCACATTTACATAATTATTCAGACCCTTTACTCAGTACTTTGTTCAAGCACTTTTGTCAGTGATTACATCCTCAAGTCTTCTTGGATATGACTCTACAAGCTTGGCACACCTGTATTTGGGGAGTTTCTCCCATTCTTCTCTGCAGATCCTCTCAAGCTCTGTCAGGTTGGATGGGGCACTCCCCAAATACAGGTGTGCCAAGAGAATAGCGGCCCAGCTATTTTCTGGCCTCTCCAGAGATGTTCGATTGGGTTCAAGTCCGGGCTCTGGCTGAGACTTGTCCCGAAGCCACCCCTGCCCTGCCTTGGCTTGGTTGTGTGCTTAGGGTCGTTGTCCTGTTGGAAAGTGAGCCTTCGCCACAGTCTGAGGTCCTGAGCTACCTGGAACAGGTTTTCATCAAGGATGTTCCGTTCAACTTACTCTCGATCCTGACTAGTCTCACAGTCCCTGCCACTGAAAAACATCCCCACATCATGATGCTGCCACCACCATGCTTCACAGTAGGGATGGTGCCAGGTTTCCTCCAGACGTGACGCTTGGCATTCAGGCCATAGAGTTCAATTTTGGTTTCATCAGACCAGAGAATCTTGTTTCTCATGGTCTGAGAGTCTTTAGGTGGCCAAGTGGTCCGTCATGTGCCTTTTACTGAGGGTTGGCTTCCGTCTGGCCACTCTACCATAGAGACATCATTGGTGGAGTGCGGCAGAAATGGCTGTCCTGGAAGGTTCTCCCATATCCATAGAGGAACTCTGGAGCTCTATCAAGAGTGACCATCGAGTTCTTGGTCATCTCCCTGACCAAGGAACTTCTCCCCGATTGTTCAGTTTGGCCGGTCGGCCAGCTCTAGGAAGAGTCTTGGTGGTTCCAAACTTCTTCCATTTAAGAATGATGGAGGCCACTGTATTCTTGGACATTTAATGATGCAGAAATGCTTTGGTACCCTTCCCCAGATGTGTTCCTCAACACAATCCTGTCCCGGTGCTCTTCGGACAATTCTTTCAACATCATGGCTTATTCTTTGCTCTGAAATGCACTGTCAACTGTGGGACCTTTTAATAGACATGTTTGTGCCATTCCAAATCATATCCAATCAATTGAATTTACCACAGGTGGACTCCAATCAAATTGTAGAAACATCTCAAAGATGATCAATGGAAACAGGATGCACCTGAGCTCAATTTCAAGTCTCATAGCAAAGGGTCTGAAGATAAATAAGGTATTTCAGTTTGTTTTTTTAGTAAATGTGCAAAAAATTCTAAACCTGTTTTAGCTTTGTCATTATGGGATATTGTGTGTAGATTGAGGATTTTTTTTTTAATGCATTTTAGAATAATGCTCTAACGTAACGAAATGTGGAGAAAGGGAAGGGGACTGAATATTTTACGAATGCACTGTATCTGTCTGACACCGATGCATGGAGATAATTATGATCTGTCTGGGTGCGATGGAAGTCTTTGTGCAGTGGGGATGTTTTGATTCACTGAAAATGTAAATGAAAGTTTCTTATTGGACTATTCCCTCCCTGTTTTAGTCTTGTTTTCTTTAATTGGTGCCCAATGAACATGACCAAGTTTTTAGACACCGGTTATTACTCCCAATGCTTTCATTACTGTGTTTGAGAAACTATTTTACCAGCCCAGAAGATGTTGACAAGGAACCAAAGAGACCACACACACTTTTGAATTTGTGAATTTAATAAGGTTATTTTCCCATGGTAGTTTGGTGTGGAGTTTGGCGTTAGCAAACAATGTATTTCACATTTAACAGCAACACGAGTGCAAATGATAGACAACAAAAACAGAGAGAGAGTGTGTGTGATCAGTCCGTGTGCAGAGGTCCTCTGGCCTTCTACCTCCGAGTTCTTGTCTTGACTGCATCAAGACAGTTTGAGATTACAGTTTTAACTGAAGCTGAAGCTACCCTTAACTCTAGTGACATAACGTGTGTGTGTGTGAGTGACATGGTGACTTGTTTCCCGGTACAGTGGCAGCACCCCACAGTAAGCCACGTGAGACGAGGAATGCAAGGAGGTTTCATAGAAACATTTTTTTAAAATTGGACATTAGATCAGAAGGAAACTATAGACCAGAAAGTGACACTGTCAATATACTGTCATTATTACTGTACATGCTTACATGTCAACATAAAGAGACCAATGGAAAGGAATATGCCCAATTTCTAATTCAGTGATTGCATTTGGTAATGTTCATGATTTACTCCAACTAAGTGCTGGAAATTAGTGTAAGATAAGGTTGGATGGTGGAATGTATCTGTCGATGTTTAAACTGTAGGTAATTAAGCAGTTAAAAAACAACCTTCAAGCTTCTTTATTGGGAAGTCATGTGTAGGTATCATCCTCAAAAGTGATGACTGTTTTATGGCTCCTTGTAAGCTCCAAGGAATCTCTTTCGTACAAAATGACAAGGGAATCGCAAGGTATTGTGTTTGGGATGAAAGGGAGGATCTGAAGGAGACTTTTTAATTGGTTACACAGAGGCCTTTGTATAATGCAAATAGTTGATCTAAACGTGCGTGTAGTATACATGTAGCTCAACATGGGACCACCTAACTTTCTTTCTCTCTCACTCTCTCGTCTCTGAGCCCATCTCCTTCTCTCTCGCTCTTTTTCTCTCACTCTTTCTTTCTCGCTCCCTCTCAATTAAATACATTTTAATAGAAAGATACTTTATTATGCATTACAGAATTACTCTTATTGCCAAAACAACTCAAAGGGTTGTAAGAGACTGAATCTTTCTTCAGAATTGGCAAGCAATTTAACAACTACAAAATTTAATTAACAATTTGATCTCACTCTCTCCCTCTCTCCAGGTACCAGTATCTTCACCGTGTACGAGGCAGCCTCTCAGGAGGGCTGGGTGTTCCTTATGTACAGAGCCATCGACAGTTTCCCTCGCTGGCGCTCCTACTTCTACTTCATCACGCTCATCTTCTTCCTCGCCTGGCTTGTCAAGGTACAAGAGACAGATTTATCTGACTTGCTACGATCCCGTCCCTTTTGACTGGTACAGTTATACTCCCTGTCATCCTATGGAAGGATACAGTTTGTCTGGTGAAAGAGAATGGACCGTAGCAGGCCAGATAAAAGTGTCACTCGTATCTTGTGTGAGGAGACTCTTCTCCTGTGTGGTCCTGTTTGGAACAGTTGGTAAGAGTATGGGGTTAGCAACGCCAAGGTCATGGGTTCCATTTCCCGCTGGACCACCTACAAAAACATATGCACTCACCGTTATTAGACACTTTGTATACAAGTGTCTGGTAAATTGCATATATAGGTCAAAGTATTTGGACAGTGACACATTTTTGATTGTTTTGGCTCTGCACTCCAGCACTTTGGATTTAAAACGATGCAATGTTTCTGAGGTTATTTGAGGGTATTTCCATCCATACCGGGTGAACAGTCACAGCACTTTGGATTTAAAACGATGCAATGTTTCTGAGGTTATTTGAGGGTATTTCCATCCATACCGGGTGAACAGTCACAGCACTTTGGATTTAAAACGATGCAATGTTTCTGAGGTTATTTGAGGGTATTTCCATCCATACCGGGTGAACAGTCACAGCACTTTGGATTTAAAACGATGCAATGTTTCTGAGGTTATTTGAGGGTATTTCCATCCACACCGGGTGAACAGTCACAGCCAGCACTTTTGTACATATTCCCCCCATTTGGACCAATTCCCGTGTGTGTATTAAAGGTCCCCTATTCCCGAACACACAACGACTACATCAAGTTTGTGACTACAATCTTGTCAATGTTTTGTTTGTGTTTCAGATTATTTTGTGCCCAATATAAATGAATGGTAAATAATTTGTCTTTTTTTAATTTTGGATTCACTTTCATTGCAAATAAGAATATAATATTTGTCTAAATACTTCTACATGCTACAATGGTTATGGATAATCATGAATGCATCGTGAATAATGACGAGTGAGGCACAAATATCATACCCCCAAGACATTCTAACCTCTCACCTTTACCAAGGGGTTAGCATTTTCTGCGGGGTATGATATTTATGTCTCTGTAACTTTCACCTCATAGTCATTGTATCATTTCACATCCAAAGTGCCAAACTACAGAGCCAAAACAGCCCAAATGTGTCACTGTCCAAATACTTCTGGAGCTCACTGTATGTATTATTCTCTCCATCTTTCTGAACGTGATCTCTTTTGTCGGGTGTGTGGCACAGTAGATTCCTCCAGTCTAGACAAAGACATTCACACCTGTGTTGTTTGCTCACTTCCAATCCCTCAAGAGTTAGCTGGAGATGTAGTTATATAGACAAGTGAACTGTCAAGGAGAAACAGGTCATAGTGATACATTGAGGTTCTGTTTAATTCTATGAGACAGGTAAAGTAGAGCTACTCTATCTGCCTAGTTAGATGTCACCTATTGCTCCTCTTTAGTGAGAATATCAGTGTACTTTCTAATTGGACTAATGACTAAGAGCGAGACCAGCTCAGAGACCTGAAGAAACGGTCTAGTTTTTGTCCGTTATGATCTTCTCTCTCATCTCTTCCCCTCTTCATTGTTTGCTCGATGTCTCTATATCACTCTTTCTCTCTCACTGTCTCCTTCACCTTTTCTCTTTCTATTTATCTCTCTCCCTGTATCTCCTCATTTCTTTCCACCTCCCCCCTCCCTCTCGCTCTGTCTCCGTCTCTCTTTCTCTCTCTCAGAATGTTTTCATTGCGGTCATCATTGAAACGTTTGCTGAGATCAGAGTTCAGTTCCAGCAGATGTGGGGGTCCCGAAGCAGCACCACCTCTACTGCTACCACACAGGTACTGTTACACACACACACACACACACACACACACACACACACACACACACACACACACACACACACACACACACACACACACACACAGACAGACACACGCACACTTCAATCAGAGCCACATTAGAGTATGTATTTATAAAGCCATAACACTGTCAAATTATCAAATAACATCACAGGTAGGAGACTTCCGCTTGTTCAGAGTAAGACTTGCTCACTGGGCTGAGCAAACAAAGCCAGGGCAGAAACATTGCTATGTCAGGTTTGATTAAATCTGCTCCTCCAGTCTCAATGTAACTGGTTCATCCGCCCACTCTTCATTGGTATCCCAGCTGCCTGAACAATCTCATGGCGAGGAGAGAGGACATTTTCTATTTTCCTTTCTCTCCTGGCTTATTGAAATAAGGGCTCGCAATCAGATTTAATTCAGCAAATGCACTATCCTACCCTCTGGGGTTCAGTGCATATGCCCAGTGTTTGAAAATGCATATTTAATGTGAAAATGGCCTTTCTCTCATCCATACTATTTTCATGACTCTCAAATGTAATGATGATTAGTTATGCAAATGAACTGGGACGGAATGTCAGACATCATATGGAGCAATGGTTAGAGGACGGGAAAGGGCAGGAATGGCATAATACACACACACACACACATTAAAAAACAAACAATTCATTTGCTGCTTTGTAGAGATTTCTACTTTAACTTTTAACATTGCTTTGGGAAACGGACTGTATTTTATGTATATGTATAGCAGCTCCTTCTCCCAACAGTAGGGCCTGCTTTGCTCTTTCTCCCAACAGTAGGGCCTGCTTTGCTCTTTCTCCCAACAGTAGGGCCTGCTTTGCTCTTTCTCCCAACAGTAGGCCCTGCTTTGCTCCTACTCCCAACAGTAGGGCCTGCTTTGCTCTTTCTCCCAACAGTAGGGCCTGCTTTGCTGCTTCTTCCAACAGTTGAAAGTGCAGAGCCCAGCTGATAATCATCCAGATAATTGCCTCGAAACCTAAACTATACCGAATCTAATTTCACACATATAACAGATGAAATAAATGAAGTAAAGTATTATGGGGGAGAATGGGGGAGTTGATGAGCGAGGGGAAGCGAACGATGCATAATTATGTCATCACCAATTGTGAAGTAAGAACAGAGAGGGCCATACTATTGTGTTCATCCATTCTAATCATAATCTTAAAATGGTATGTACCCTATATCAGTCCACCGAATAAAACAAGTCTTATCTGTGTACTCTGGCATACTTGGAGTAGGCTACACAATGAGGGTGTGCAAGGGGAGAAATGTCACCATGGACAAGTTATACACCTCACTGTCTTTGGGAACAAGTTTCTTGCAAAGAAAACAAGTCTATGAACAATGTGAGATGGGATATCGCTCCCTCTGTGCAAAATAAGGCACCTGCACAGCCGTTGTACTCCACGACGGTGCTGAAGAATGACAAGACAATGGGAATACAATAAAGGGAACACAATTAAGAGAAAACCAGAGACAACTTTGTTTGGTTGTAGTGCAAATTAATGTCTAAGTGTGTCACGCAAGTGAAAGATACGAAAACAGCTAAAATGAAATCCAACTGATGCCATTGTGTGAAGATGCAGACAATATAAGCACAAGCTGACAATCATTTACTATTTGACTGCTGTCATATCGACACTTATATTCATCATAATACCATTATAGCTTTTGTGCCGAGGCACTCCGCTAATAAAATTGATTGATTGAATTTGAGCTTTTTTACATATAGGCTACAGTAACATAAACGAATGAAAATCATATTGTGTTATTTGAAATAAAATGCAAATCATATTCTAATGTTCCTAAACACAACCAAATGATTATTTCTGCGATAGCATATATGAATTACACTGTCAGAACGTAGCTTGAAGGAGGCCCAGCGGTTTTAGTTTTAAGCAAAATATTTTTTCACACGACCCTCCCTAAACGCTTGGGAAAAAAATCACGTGACCCTCTCTCTACCAGAATAATGATAAAAACATGAAGTAGATAGCAGGGAACATGCCTACATTTTGATCTCACTCCTAGCTAGGACAGACCAGAGACTTAGATTTGTAATTTGGCTAACTGTTTTTCACCTCGAGCCATTATGTGTCAGCATTCTGATTATGATAGCGCACAGGGCTGTGGGCCTGAAGGTTGTTGGTTCGCCGACCACTGTGGACCAGCTTACTCTCCGATCTTGACATCAATCTGATTTCAGTTCGCAACCCTGATAACTGGTTTTACACAAAATTACAGAAATGGAGCGGATTGTTGTAAGCCTATTTATCGGTTTGTCCTACCTTCATTGGGCAATATCATTCCTCTGTCACATTCCTCTTTTACAATTTAATTCCAAATGTATGCACATAGCCTGTCTTGGAAACGTACCTTTAGGAGCAGTACGATTCGCAAGCTGAAACAAATTAATATAGGCTATCAATGTTTATTTCCAGTCAATGTATATGTATATCTGATGTATATTTATACTGAACAAAAATATAAACACAACATGCAACAATTTCAACGATTTTACAGAGTTACATATATACATATAAATTCATTAGTCTCTAATCTATGGATTTCACGTGACTGGGCAGGGGCCACTGGGGAGCCAGGCCCAGCCAATCAGAATGATGTTTTTCCCAACAAAAGGGCTTTATTACAAACATAAATACTCCTCAGTTTCATCAGCTGTCCGGGTGGCTGGTCTCATACAATCCCATAGGTGAAGAAGCCGGATGTGGAGGTCCTGGGCTGGCGTGGTTACACATGGTCTGTGGTTGTGAGGCCAGTTGGACATTCTGCCAAATTCTCTAAAACAACGTCGGAGACTGCTTATGGTAGAGACGGGACATTAAATTATTTGGCGACATCTCTGTTGGACATTCCTGCAGTCAGCATGCCAAGTGCACGCTCCCTAAAAACTGTGGCATTGTGTTGTGTGACAAAACTGAGGGAAGTGCACTATATAGGCCTGTGTGTTTTTGAGTATGGGTGTGTGTATGGGTATATAGCCTGGCAGAGAGAGTGGAGCGGTATGCCAGTGTTCAAACAGACTCCAAGTGTTCACACACACAGCTCTTCCAGACATTTGGCCGGCTGTCAGCGCAGAGCCAGACACAGCCTACAGGAGATAGGGCAAATGACAGACATACACATGAGTCATACTGAGAGAGGGAGAGAGTGCGTGTGTGTGTGTGTTTTTGGGTGGGTAGGTGGGTGTGTATTGTTGTACGGGCCTGGCAAAGAGTAGAGCAGTATGTCAGTGTTCACACAGTCTTCCTCCCCTCACACACTCTCTCTCTCACACACACACACACACACAATGAAAGAGCAACCAGTGAAGAACAGACACCATTGTAAATACATCCCATATTTATGTTGATTTTTAAAATCTTTTGTAGTTTCACTATTAGCACATCGTTACAACACTGTATATATACATAATATGACATTTGAAATGTCCCTATATTATGCCCCTATAACAGCTAATGGGGATCCTAATAAAATACCAAGAGTGAGCGTGTGAGGGGAGGGAGAAGGTGTGAACACTGGCATACTGCTTCACTCTCTCTGCCAGGTCCATATACCCTCACATCCACCAAAAAAACAGATACACACTCCAAAACACACACACACGGTCAGAAAGTGAGACTGACCTGCCCATCAGCGCAGCGGATCTGACTTTGTTGACATAAGACAACACAGCACACATTTTTTTACTTGAAAATTACTGCACCAAACATCTTAGCAAGATGTAAAATCGCGCAGTTGGCTTGGCATCACAGCCCTGTAGCCTTCTAGAGTTCCATTTGGTGTTCCCTTGGGGATGCCAATCGAGCCAGAGGAGGGTGAAGTGGGAGGAATGGATGGAAAGGGAGAGAATTGCTATGGTTGTATCACCTATACTTCAGTTAACTGCACCCATTGTTGGCTTAGAATAAAAGTTTGTATTAAGCTACCTAAATGGAAAACGTGACTAAGGGGTGTAGGTAGGGAGAAGGAGGAAAGGGGAGAGGAGGCATAGGACAGGTGTAGAATCAAGAAAGGAGGAAATTATAGGGAGGAGGGTAGAAGAGAGATGGGAGTAGAAGGAGGAGTAATGAAAACCATTCTCGACCATACGACTACTTATTTTAGTATTTTCACAGCAAGAATCAGGACACAGTGAATCGGGTCAGGGAATACAAGTGCATTTTTTCTGTTCTAAATGTAGCTCATCCTTTTCAAAGATTGAACAGCACTGATTTGTTTTCTTACCTTTTCCCAAATTCCCCCGAGAAAAGGTTGAACCTGAAAGTGTTGGTGGTTGTCTAATCTCTCTACCAAAACATTGTTAAAAGTTAACCGAAAGTAGAAATCTCTACAAAGCAACAAAGGAATCATGGCTCTTTAAAGGAAGGTATAATTGTATTCTGTAACAAAGTCTTCTGTAGCCTTTCTCCACTTTAATGGGTTCTTGTTGTGTATTGGTGTTGGGTTGACACCCACATTATAGCAGTGCATTTTATTGGTGCCTTAGTCCCTCTGCATCATAACACGGACAGATCATTGGAGGTTAGAAGTACATTATTTCTTTAGCTTCTGCCATCAAAATAATACAAATTCAAGGAGTGCTTGTTTGTGTAGCATTTTAAGTTTGGCTTCAATACATTTACCGTTTTCTCTCAAATATTTACCACATTGAAGTTCATGATCCAACCTTAAAATGTATTTTCATGTTGTGGTTGTTGATTGTATGTCTGTATTCTTATGCAGATATCAATATCCCACTTACTGTGGAGGTTTGAGCTTAACCATTCACATCTCATTTACGACAGTGAAGGTTTATAGAGCGATTTCAGTGCCAACAGAAATTTTATTTGAATTCTATAGTTTTTCCGTTGTATATGGAATTTTATATTTTTTCATTTGGAATGCACAAATTGAATCATTGCATTCATGAATGTAACTTCTATTTCATGATTTGAAACTGATTTGAATGAATATTGCATTCAGTTTTAAAAATCAATTTCAATTGAATATTCAAATGCAATATTTATACAGTAAATTCAGTTTCAGTATGGTAGATATTGCATTCATTGTCTGTGAATCAAGTTTACAAACTATAATTTCAAGTTTATCGAAGTTTCTTATATTCAACTTCTCAGATGCATTCAGTTTTCAAATTCGGTTATCACATTCAGATTCAAAACCAGAGACAACATCCTGGTACTTTGCCAGCCAGGAAAGGTAGATCAGAACAGATAGAATCAAACGCTCTCTGTGCTAAACAGAAGCTTCTGGCGGATTCTGAAGCCAATGTGGCAGTTCCTATGAATTTGTCTCTAGCATTTGAACCGTTTTGGTTTGAACCAGATCTCCTGGATATCACAAGGCTGTGTTAGCCACTTAGCTAAAGCCTATAGGGATACGTTCAGGAAGTTCATGTAAAGGACAACATGCTGCTTACTTGACAAGTACCTCTTTCCCCTGTTTCAACTAATACCGAGATGCGAACCTTGAACCGCTGTCTCACAAATGCATGTAACCACCCTTCTGAAGCGTTCCAACCCATCGTGCTATTAAAAAGGGCCTTCTTCAAATGTGCAAGGCTGAGGAGTAAGTTTCATCTGCTACACTAAGTCTTCAAATTCCAGCAATGTTACTCATCAAAAGAGCGTAGTCTGGTGATACATGCTTATGTGATTAGCAACCTTGCCTGAGACGTGAAGACGTGTTAGTTTGACGTGTTAGTTTGTGTCCGGTGGAGGTTGGTGACGTTTAAGATGAGGGACAATTATGAAAAAAAAATAATGAGCACGGCCTTATTTCTATTACAGCATATTGGATGATTGTCATTCATATTCCATTCCCCCAGCTCAATGTAACATCGATAGGTTAGGCTACTACATGATACATAAACATTTTCCCTAAACCCATCATGAGGTTGCTACAACCTAGATTACGAATTAAAGTTTACAACGTAGCTACACAGGTCGAGAGACAAATTGGAGTAATGGTGGCAGACTGACATATTCAATACCGCCTTGCAGACTCTTGCCTGTATGTAGCTGATCTAGGGTGTAATCATTAGTCCAAACAGTTGCAATTGAGAGTTTCTATTAGACAAATTCAGGTATGTCTATTCCTGTTTCCTTTCCGTTTGCTTCCGTTTAAGAAATGCTTTTCAACAGAATCGACAGAATGAATACACCCCTGATCACCCGCACACACAGTTCACTTTCATAGCAGCCACATACAAACAGCCTAATCACTTTTCTCATTGCTCGCATCTCTCCTCTTCTCATCTTTTCCCTTCGCTTGTGGACTTCAAGTGCACAATACAACAGCTGTCTGTGACCAGGTGAAAAAACCTTTCAAGCCAAACCTTCATACATAACTGCTAACCACTACACACAGCCTACATCTTGATCACTATATTAGCTAACGTCATAGTCAACATAGCTACTAGAACTAAAGCGTTAGTAAACCCGATACAATAATGTAGTACAGTGTACAGAAAGCAGTTTAGCAATTACACCGGCAGGCCCCGGTGGCAATACATTAATAAAACCAAAAGCTTACCTTGACGTGGAAGAGTTCAAGTGCTGGATAGCCTTAGCCAGCTAGCTAACATAGTACCCCTCTCTGTTTGAGCCGGGTGTTTGAGAAGGCTAAACTAGCCAGCTATGGAACATAGCAGCCCTCTCTGTTTGAACCAGGTGTTTGAGTAGGCTAAACTAGCCAGCTCGGTAATATAGAAGCCCTCTCTGTTTGAACCAGGTGTTTGAGTAGGCTAAACTAGCCAGCTAGGTAACGTAGCAACCCTCTCTGTTTGAGCCGGGTGTTTGAGTAGGCTAAACTAGCCAGCTAGGTAATATAGCAGCCCTCTCTGTTTGAACCAGGTGTTTGAGTAGGCTAAACTAGCCAGCTAGGTAACATAGCAGCCCTCTCTGTTTGAGCCGGGTGTTTGAGTAGGCTAAACTAGCCAGCTAGGTAACATAGCAGCCCTCTCTGTTTGAGCCGGGTGTTTGAGTAGGCTAAACTAGCCAGCTAGGTAACATAGCAGCCCTCTCTGTTTGAACCGGGTGTTTGAGTAGGCTAAACTAGCCAGCTAGGTAATATAGCAGCCCTCTCTGTTTGAGTAGGCTAAACTAGCCAGCTAGGTAACATAGCAGCCCTCTCTGTTTGAGCCGAGTTTTTGAGTAGGCTAAACTAGCCAGCTAGGTAACATAGCAGCCCTCTCTGTTTGAACCGGGTGTTTGAGTAGGCTAAACTAGCCAGCTAGGTAATATAGAAGCCCTCTCTGTTTGAACCAGGTGTTTCAGTAGGCTAAACTAGCCAGCTAGGTAACATAGCAGCCCTCTCTGTTTGAGTAGGCTAATCCAGCCAGCTAGGTAACATAGCAGCCCTCTCTGTTTGAACCGGGTGATTGAGTAGGCTAAACTAGCCAGCTAGGTAACATAGCAGCCCTCTCTGTTTGAACCGGGTGATTGAGTAGGCTAAACTAGCCAGCTAGGTAATATAGCAGCCCTCTCTGTTTGAGCCAGGTGTTTGAGTAGGCTAAACTAGCCAGCTAGGTAATATAGCAGCCCTCTCTGTTTGAGCCGGGTGTTTGAGTAGGCTAAACTAGCCAGCTAGGTAACATAGCAGCCCTCTCTGTTTGATCCAGGTGTTTGAGTAGGCTAAACTAGCCAGCTAGGTAACATAGCAGCCCTCCCTGTTTAAGTAGGCTAAACTAGCCAGCTAGGTAACATAGCAGCCCTCTCTGTTTGAGCCGAGTGTTTGAGTAGGCTAAACTAGCCAGCTAGGTAATATAGAAGCCCTCTCTGTTTGAACCAGGTGTTTCAGTAGGCTAAACTAGCCAGCTAGGTAACATAGCAGCCCTCTCTGTTTGAGTAGGCTAATCCAGCCAGCTAGGTAACATAGCAGCCCTCTCTCTTTGAGCCGGGTGTTTGAGTAGGCTAAACTAGCCAGCTAGGTAACATAGCAGCCCTCTCTGTTTGAACCGGGTGATTGAGTAGGCTAAACTAGCCAGCTAGGTAATATAGCAGCCCTCTCTGTTTGAGCCGGGTGTTTGAGTAGGCTAAACTAGCCAGCTAGGTAACATAGCAGCCCTCTCTGTTTGATCCAGGTGTTTGAGTAGGCTAAACTAGCCAGCTAGGTAACATAGCAGCCCTCCCTGTTTAAGTAGGCTAAACTAGCCAGCTAGGTAACATAGCAGCCCTCTCTGTTTGAGCCGAGTGTTTGAGTAGGCTAAACTAGCCAGCTAGGTAACATAGCAGCCCTCTCTGTTTGAACCGGGTGTTTGAGTAGGCTAAACTAGCCAGCTAGGTAATATAGAAGCCCTCTCTGTTTGAACCAGGTGTTTCAGTAGGCTAAACTAGCCAGCTAGGTAACATAGCAGCCGTCTCTGTTTGAGTAGGCTAATCCAGCCAGCTAGGTAACATAGCAGCCCTCTCTCTTTGAGCCGGGTGTTTGAGTAGGCTAAACTAGCCAGCTAGGTAACATAGCAGCCCTCTCTGTTTGAACCGGGTGATTGAGTAGGCTAAACTAGCCAGCTAGGTAATATAGCAGCCCTCTCTGTTTGAGCCGAGTTTTTGAGTAGGCTAAACTAGCCAGCTAGGTAACATAGCAGCCCTCTCTGTTTGAACCGGGTGTTTGAGTAGGCTAAACTAGCCAGCTAGGTAATATAGAAGCCCTCTCTGTTTGAACCAGGTGTTTCAGTAGGCTAAACTAGCCAGCTAGGTAACATAGCAGCCCTCTCTGTTTGAGTAGGCTAATCCAGCCAGCTAGGTAACATAGCAGCCCTCTCTGTTTGAACCGGGTGATTGAGTAGGCTAAACTAGCCAGCTAGGTAACATAGCAGCCCTCTCTGTTTGAACCGGGTGATTGAGTAGGCTAAACTAGCCAGCTAGGTAATATAGCAGCCCTCTCTGTTTGAGCCAGGTGTTTGAGTAGGCTAAACTAGCCAGCTAGGTAATATAGCAGCCCTCTCTGTTTGAGCCGGGTGTTTGAGTAGGCTAAACTAGCCAGCTAGGTAATATAGAAGCCCTCTCTGTTTGAACCAGGTGTTTCAGTAGGCTAAACTAGCCAGCTAGGTAACATAGCAGCCCTCTCTGTTTGAGTAGGCTAATCCAGCCAGCTAGGTAACATAGCAGCCCTCTCTCTTTGAGCCGGGTGTTTGAGTAGGCTAAACTAGCCAGCTAGGTAACATAGCAGCCCTCTCTGTTTGAACCGGGTGATTGAGTAGGCTAAACTAGCCAGCTAGGTAATATAGCAGCCCTCTCTGTTTGAGCCGGGTGTTTGAGTAGGCTAAACTAGCCAGCTAGGTAACATAGCAGCCCTCTCTGTTTGATCCAGGTGTTTGAGTAGGCTAAACTAGCCAGCTAGGTAACATAGCAGCCCTCCCTGTTTAAGTAGGCTAAACTAGCCAGCTAGGTAACATAGCAGCCCTCTCTGTTTGAGCCGAGTGTTTGAGTAGGCTAAACTAGCCAGCTAGGTAACATAGCAGCCCTCTCTGTTTGAACCGGGTGTTTGAGTAGGCTAAACTAGCCAGCTAGGTAATATAGAAGCCCTCTCTGTTTGAACCAGGTGTTTCAGTAGGCTAAACTAGCCAGCTAGGTAACATAGCAGCCGTCTCTGTTTGAGTAGGCTAATCCAGCCAGCTAGGTAACATAGCAGCCCTCTCTCTTTGAGCCGGGTGTTTGAGTAGGCTAAACTAGCCAGCTAGGTAACATAGCAGCCCTCTCTGTTTGAACCGGGTGATTGAGTAGGCTAAACTAGCCAGCTAGGTAATATAGCAGCCCTCTCTGTTTGAGCCAGGTGTTTGAGTAGGCTAAACTAGCCAGCTAGGTAACATAGCAGCCCTCTCTGTTTGAGCCGTGTGTTTGAGTAGGCTAAACTAGCCAGCTAGGTAATATAGCAGCCCTCTCTGTTTGAGTAGGCTAAACTAGCCAGCTAGGTAACATAGCAGCCCTCTCTGTTTGAGCCGAGTGTTTGAGTAGGCTAAACTAGCCAGCTAGGTAACATAGCAGCCCTCTCTGTTTGAACCGGGTGTTTGAGTAGGCAAAACTAGCCAGCTAGGTAATATAGAAGCCCTCTCTGTTTGAACCAGGTGTTTCAGTAGGCTAAACTAGCCAGCTAGGTAACATAGCAGCCCTCTCTGTTTGAGTAGGCTAATCCAGCCAGCTAGGTAACATAGCAGCCCTCTCTCTTTGAGCCGGGTGTTTGAGTAGGCTAAACTAGCCAGCTAGGTAACATAGCAGCCCTCTCTCTTTGAGCCGGGTGTTTGAGTAGGCTAAACTAGCCAGCTAGGTAACATAGCAGCCCTCTCTGTTTGAACCGGGTGATTGAGTAGGCTAAACTAGCCAGCTAGGTAATATAGCAGCCCTCTCTGTTTGAGCCAGGTGTTTGAGTAGGCTAAACTAGCCAGCTAGGTAACATAGCAGCCCTCTCTGTTTGAGCCGTGTGTTTGAGTAGGCTAAACTAGCCAGCTAGGTAATATAGCAGCCCTCTCTGTTTGAGTAGGCTAAACTAGCCAGCTAGGTAACATAGCAGCCCTCTCTGTTTGAGCCGAGTGTTTGAGTAGGCTAAACTAGCCAGCTAGGTAACATAGCAGCCCTCTCTGTTTGAACCGGGTGTTTGAGTAGGCTAAACTAGCCAGCTAGGTAATATAGAAGCCCTCTCTGTTTGAACCAGGTGTTTCAGTAGGCTAAACTAGCCAGCTAGGTAACATAGCAGCCCTCTCTGTTTGAGTCAGGTGTTTGAGTAGGCTAAACTAGCCAGCTAGGTAACATAGCAGCCCTCTCTGTTTGAGCCGTGTGTTTGAGTAGGCTAAACTAGCCAGCTAGGTAATATAGCAGCCCTCTCTGTTTGAGTAGGCTAAACTAGCCAGCTAGGTAACATAGCAGCCCTCTCTGTTTGAGCCGAGTGTTTGAGTAGGCTAAACTAGCCAGCTAGGTAACATAGCAGCCCTCTCTGTTTGAACCGGGTGTTTGAGTAGGCTAAACTAGCCAGCTAGGTAATATAGAAGCCCTCTCTGTTTGAACCAGGTGTTTCAGTAGGCTAAACTAGCCAGCTAGGTAACATAGCAGCCCTCTCTGTTTGAGTAGGCTAATCCAGCCAGCTAGGTAACATAGCAGCCCTCTCTCTTTGAGCCGGGTGTTTGAGTAGGCTAAACTAGCCAGCTAGGTAACATAGCAGCCCTCTCTCTTTGAGCCGGGTGTTTGAGTAGGCTAAACTAGCCAGCTAGGTAACATAGCAGCCCTCTCTGTTTGAACCGGGTGATTGAGTAGGCTAAACTAGCCAGCTAGGTAATATAGCAGCCCTCTCTGTTTGAGCCAGGTGTTTGAGTAGGCTAAACTAGCCAGCTAGGTAACATAGCAGCCCTCTCTGTTTGAGCCGAGTGTTTGAGTAGGCTAAACTAGCCAGCTAGGTAACATAGCAGCCCTCTCTGTTTGAACCGGGTGTTTGAGTAGGCTAAACTAGCCAGCTAGGTAATATAGAAGCCCTCTCTGTTTGAACCAGGTGTTTCAGTAGGCTAAACTAGCCAGCTAGGTAACATAGCAGCCCTCTCTGTTTGAGTAGGCTAATCCAGCCAGCTAGGTAACATAGAAGCCCTCTCTCTTTGAGCCGGGTGTTTGAGTAGGCTAAACTAGCCAGCTAGGTAACATAGCAGCCCTCTCTGTTTGAACCGGGTGATTGAGTAGGCTAAACTAGCCAGCTAGGTAATATAGCAGCCCTCTCTGTTTGAGCCAGGTGTTTGAGTAGGCTAAACTAGCCAGCTAGGTAACATAGCAGCCCTCTCTGTTTGAGCCGTGTGTTTGAGTAGGCTAAACTAGCCAGCTAGGTAATTTAGCAGCCCTCTCTGTTTGAGCCGGGTGTTTCAGTAGGCTAAACTAGCCAGCTAGGTAACATAGCAGCCCTCTCTGTTTGATCCAGGTGTTTGAGTAGGCTAAACTAGCCAGCTAGGTAACATAGCAGCCCTCCCTGTTTAAGTAGGCTAAACTAGCCAGCTAGGTAACATAGCAGCCCTCTCTGTTTGAGCCGGGTGTTTGAGTAGGCTAAACTAGCCAGCTAGGTAACATAGCAGCCCTCTCTGTTTGAGCCGGGTGTTTGAGTAGGCTAAACTAGCCAGCTAGGTAATATAGCAGCCCTCTCTGTTTGAACCGGGTGTTTGAGTAGGCTAAACTAGCCAGCTAGGTAACATAGCAGCCCTCCCTGTTTAAGTAGGCTAAACTAGCCAGCTAGGTAACATAGCAGCCCTCTCTGTTTGAGCCGGGTGTTTGAGTAGGCTAAACTAGCCAGCTAGGTAACATAGCAGCCCTCTCTGTTTGAGCCGGGTGTTTGAGTAGGCTAAACTAGCCAGCTAGGTAATATAGCAGCCCTCTCTGTTTGAACCGGGTGTTTGAGTAGGCTAAACTAGCCAGCTAGGTAATATAGCAGCCCTCTCTGTTTGAGTAGGCTAAACTAGCCAGCTAGGTAACATAGCAGCCCTCTCTGTTTGAGCCGAGTGTTTGAGTAGGCTAAACTAGCCAGCTAGGTAACATAGCAGCCCTCTCTGTTTGAACCGGGTGTTTGAGTAGGCTAAACTAGCCAGCTAGGTAACATAGCAGCCCTCTCTGTTTGAGTAGGCTAATCCAGCCAGCTAGGTAACATAGCAGCCCTCTCTGTTTGAGCCGAGTGTTTGAGTAGGCTAAACTAGCCAGCTAGGTAATATAGCAGCCCTCTCTGTTTGAGCCGGGTGTTTGAGTAGGCTAAACTAGCCAGCTAGGTAACATAGCAGCCCTCTCTGTTTGATCCAGGTGTTTGAGTAGGCTAAACTAGCCAGCTAGGTAACATAGCAGCCCTCCCTGTTTAAGTAGGCTAAACTAGCCAGCTAGGTAACATAGCAGCCCTCTCTGTTTGAGCCAGGTGTTTGAGTAGGCTAAACTAGCCAGCTAGGTAACATAGCAGCCCTCTCTGTTTGAACCGGGTGATTGAGTAGGCTAAACAAGCCAGCTAGGTAATATAGCAGCCCTCTCTGTTTGATCCAGGTGTTTGAGTAGGCTAAACTAGCCAGCTAGGTAACATAGCAGCCCTCCCTGTTTAAGTAGGCTAAACTAGCCAGCTAGGTAAC
The DNA here is from genome assembly GCF_013265735.2 of Oncorhynchus mykiss. Taxonomy (NCBI): domain Eukaryota; kingdom Metazoa; phylum Chordata; class Actinopteri; order Salmoniformes; family Salmonidae; genus Oncorhynchus; species Oncorhynchus mykiss. Next base: position 3,233,371 of record NC_048586.1, on the reverse strand, counting down.
ATAGCAGCCCTCTCTGTTTGAGCCGGGTGTTTGAGTAGGCTAAACTAGCCAGCTAGGTAATATAGCAGCCCTCTCTGTTTGAACCGGGTGTTTGAGTAGGCTAAACTAGCCAGCTAGGTAATATAGCAGCCCTCTCTGTTTGAGTAGGCTAAACTAGCCAGCTAGGTAACATAGCAGCCCGCTCTGTTTGAGCCGGGTGTTTGAGTAGGCTAAACTAGCCAGCTAGGTAACATAGCAGCCCTCTCTGTTTGAGCCGGGTGTTTGAGTAGGCTAAACTAGCCAGCTAGGTAATATAGCAGCCCTCTCTCTTTGAGCCGGGTGTTTGAGTAGGCTAAACTAGCCAGCTAGGTAACATAGCAGCCCTCTCTGTTTGAACCGGGTGTTTGAGTAGGCTAAACTAGCCAGCTAGGTAATATAGCAGCCCTCTCTGTTTGAGCCAGGTGTTTGAGTAGGCTAAACTAGCCAGCTAGGTAACATAGCAGCCCTCTCTGTTTGAGCCGTGTGTTTGAGTAGGCTAAACTAGCCAGCTAGGTAATATAGCAGCCCTCTCTGTTTGAGCCGGGTGTTTGAGTAGGCTAAACTAGCCAGCTAGGTAACATAGCAGCCCTCTCTGTTTGATCCAGGTGTTTGAGTAGGCTAAACTAGCCAGCTAGGTAACATAGCAGCCCTCCCTGTTTAAGTAGGCTAAACTAGCCAGCTAGGTAACATAGCAGCCCTCTCTGTTTGAGCCAGGTGTTTGAGTAGGCTAAACTAGCCAGCTAGGTGACATAGCAGCCCTCTCTGTTTGAACCGGGTGATTGAGTAGGCTAAACAAGCCAGCTAGGTAACATAGCAGCCCTCTCTGTTTGAACCGGGTGTTTGAGTAGGCTAAACTAGCCAGCTAGGTAACATAGCAGCCCTCTCTGTTTGAGCCAGGTGTTTGAGTAGGCTAATCTCCCATGCCTCCTTCAACTTACATATGTAGATCATTTCCATCCATCCCGGAAGAAAGAATCCTACTCAAACACATCAGAATACAATGTTTAATTAAGTTAAATCAACTCCTAAAACAAACCATAAGCAAATAAACAAACCCCTTTAATCAGCAATCTAATAATTTCAACCTGTTGATATAAATTTAGTAAAAACGATCCTGATTTTTTTTAAACAAATCTAAAATCTTTCAAAAGTTGGAGATGTCTCATCAGCGTAAAAATCCAAACAAACTTTTTTCCACTCATATCTGCAAAGTTTTCATTCCCCAAAGGTTAATACTGTTCAGCACATCCATTAATGATCTTCCTTTGTTCTGTACAGGGTCTGAAATTCCAATGTATGCAGATGATACAGTGATAAATTCATGCAAATAACAAACTACACAAGAACTCACTACTATAATGGTTCAGATGACAAAATTGCTCAGAGACTCATGTTTACATCTCAATAAAATAAAACACAGTCTGCATGTTCCTCAAAAAACAGCTACTGATGCCCCTGAGCAGATGTCTATGTATCAGGCTCCCGGTGGTATCTGATTTTAAGTACCAAGGCATCATACTTGATTCCAAACTCTCTTTTAAAAAGCAAAATAAAAAAGGAACTCAAATAACCAAATTCAACCAAGCTAATTTCCCAAAACATATGAAATTGTTTTGACTATTGCGGTAACAACACTAAAATTAAAATCTATGATACTCCCCCACTTAACTTACTAGTTTGGACCAAGCTTGCTTTTCAACATTCATACCCATTCAGTCTTCTGCCAACAGGCTCTCAAACTACTCAACCAGCAATCAACTTTAATGACCTGACATTGTTCCACATAATGGAAACATACTATAATGTTAGACTACATGAACTTTCCTGCTCAAATTAACTGGTGTTACCTAAACAATCAAACCAAGAATCAATAACCATCAGAATCCATTCTCAAAATGTTTTACTCGCTCACAACTTAACATCCTATTTATTTTCTCCCAGTGGGCCAAAATATAACCCCTCCCATTTCAAAGTTTTTTCTTTACCTCTATCGTAAGCTTTAAAACCAAACTTTATAACTTCCTCTTCTCTTTGCTCTTCACACTTATGAAATGTATATAATAGCCCAAGTTTAAAGGTACAAGCTATGTTTCTCAAATGCCAAATGAATAGATTAGCAATCAAAGAATAAAATAGACATTCAATTACTAGGAAACAGATATTGCGCCTTTTAATAAAAGTAGATTAGGTTTACTTATGCAACGTATTTCAATTACTTTACTACATCACATTAATCACGCAATGATAATTAGTTTGATGGAAAACCTTAGGCTTTGTACGACATTATAAATTACATCGAGATTCCCTCTTAATTCTCTCTAACTTTATGGAAAACAGTTTATTCAATAAATCCCGCAACTTCTCTCATACTGGGAAGAAAAAATATAACATGTTCAGACCTTAAGGGCAGATTAATTTAAAATGTTTCACCCAGACGGAGATAATCCAATATGCGTTTTATAGTTACATCGTTAGGGTAAGATGTGGACACACACTAACCTGTTTCTAGAGCTCAATTTCCCAGATTTTGTAGACTAGTTTAATAGTCCTTAAAACCTCATCTTTATCAAATTATCCATTTAAGATACCAACTCAAAACCTACGTACGTTAAATTGTATCTAATTATTCTCAGCATTACTTTATCAAATCCCTAGTAATTGATTATACACACATACAATTTATCATAATTTCAAATAATTCATAGAATCCATATAAAACTTAAGAAATCTTAGGTACTCACACAGAACTTTAAGGATCACCCACACAGGATTGGTCAGATGTTCACACAGAACTGGTCAGACACATATTACACTACCACTCAGAACATAAAAAGGTTACCCACACAGAGTCAACCTACCCCGCTCACACAGAACGGTCCGACAACTATTACCCAGTGATCCCATAACAAAATACTCACACAGAGTAACCCAGGGCATACCTGGCTAGCACATTTAAAATAATTGGAATTCACCACCTCTGAGGGTCACTTAGACAGTCACACAGACGCACAGAATGTGCTTCACCAAGTTCCATGTTTCACCTAGAACACACAGTCCCCTGGCCCCTCACCCTACAGACCGCACCAATCCACACTGTGATCATTTCAGTGTCAGGACAGCTCTTGGTCACTCGCAACCGGACAGTGGCAGAGTATCTTTTGAGTCCACAAACTTTCAGATTACTCTCCTCTGACTCGGCCCTGCTTACGCCACCAAGGTGCCTTCCTTACAAAGGAATTCACGCTCAGAGTATACGTAACAGGCATATTTAAAAAACTTGACTTAAAATCTGTGTGTGGTTCGCTCACCTTTTTCTTTAAAAAAAAAACTCAGTTCGAGATGTGGTATCCACTCAGCTCGCTTCCTCTCAGATCAAAGGTTGGTCCATCTGCTTCGTTCCCGAAGTGTGGTTTCCCTAAGATCCCAAGTTCCCTAAGATCCCAAGTTTGGGGGATCCCTCGTGCATGATTTATTTACCTAGATCATCAGGAACAGTCACCGAGTGAAGATTCACATCCCATCCTCGTCGCCAAATGTAGTGGAAATTTCCTGTATTTACCAAATCATGAGAGCAAACCACACACAAGTCAGAGTTATCATAAAGTCCATCTTTAATTATATGAGCTCCATCACAACCCTGTGACTCTCAGATTAATTCAGAGTCTATAAATGAATTCTCTGAGAGTCCTTACACATTGCAACTGAGATCCTTTATAGCAAAGACACACATAGCCAGACAGCATTGGCTATATATTATCGTTCAGCTTTGTCTCCTAAACTTATCTCGCTCTCAGGACCATAAAACAAAACCTCATCAACAGGCATATATCAAATACACCCCTCCTGGACAAGATCACAGAGACACAGTGACTGGCACACAGACATTGTGGAGCCAAGAGATAATTGGTTCCCCCTCAATCATCCCTTAACATGGTTTAAAAGATATGTTTATATATGAAGACAAGCTTGACCCCTCCCCTCTCTGCGGCCCAAGTAACTGACCCCATGACAGAGAACATATAACTGCAACCGGCCAACAGTATTATCCAAAAATAGACATTCTAATGACATATCTCACATAAGCATGCAATAAAAATAAAACATCTTATCTATGTTACCCAACTATTCTGATTAATCCCCAACATAACACAGGTGGTTCATTTGCATTTGCTGGTGCACAGGAGACCTGTGTTAGAACCTCATCAGTCAAACAAACACATGTCTTCAGGTCTCAGGCAAGGTTTCTCATCACATGCATGAATCACCAAACCACCTATGTTGCACTTTCACTAAATGGGATGCACAGATCCTTTTGCTTATATTTGCCACAGAAATTGTTGTTGTTGTGAAGTAGGCCTGATTTCAAACCCAGTCAGTTAGTTTGGTGCTGTGATCTTTGAGTATGTGTTTGACCAGATACAATGCTATTTTATTGTAAACAAATTGACAACAGACTCCCATTACACTTATAGGAAGGACATTCAACGAGCACAGCACTTACACAAATGGCTGATGATTGGCTGTTTTGTTAGACTTTAGTGTGACTTTTGACATTATCGATCATGGTCTGCTGCTGGAAAAATGTATGTGTTATGGCTTTACACCCCCTGCTATATTGTGGATAAAGAGTTACCTGTCTAACAGGACACAGAGGGTGTTCTTTATTGGAAGCCTCTCCAACGTAATCCAGGTAGAATCAGGAAATCCCCAGGGCAGCTGTCTAGGCACCTTACTTCATTCAATCTTTATTAATGACATGCCACTGGCTTTGAGTAAAGATGCTCAACACTATACACATCAGCTACTACAGTGAGTGAAATGACTGCCACACTTAACATAGAGCTGCAGTTAGTTTCAGAATGGGTGGCAAGGAATAAGTTAGTCCTAAATATAAAAAAAAACTAAAAGAGTATTTGGGACAAATCATTCACTAAACCGTAAACCTCAACCAAATCTTGCAATACATAATGTAGCAGTTGAGGTCAAAACTTGTTGATACAGCAGTAGCTAAGATGGGAGAAGTCTGTCCATAATAATGCGCTGTTCTGCCTTTTTAACATCACTATCAATAAGGCATGTCCTATAGGCCCTAGTTTTGTCGCACCTGGACTACTGTTCAGTCGTGTGGTGCCACAGAGGGACCTCGGAAAATTACAGTTGGCTCAGATCAGGGCAGCACAGCTGGCCCTTAAATGTACACAGAGAGCTAACATGAATAATATGCATGTAAATCTCTCATGGCTCAAATTGGCTGAATGCCCCGAGGTGTCTGTTTTAACCTACTAGCACACAACTCGGACACCCATGCATACCCCACAAGACATGCCACCAAAGGTCTCTTCACAATCCCCAAGTCAAGAACAGACTACAGGATGTGCACAGTACTACATAGAGCCATGGCTCTGTTCTCCTCTACCTTTCCTGGCTGGTAAAGTTCCAGGATGTTCTCTCTGGTTTTGAATCTGAATTTTGCTAACTGAATTTGAAAATGGAATATGAATGCATCTAAGTTTGAATATACAAAACTTTGATCAACTTTATATTATAGTTTGCAAACTTGATTCACAGACAATTAATGTAATATCTACCATGTTGAAACAGACTATATACAGTGCCTTCTGAAAGTATTCAGACCCCTTTACTTTTTCTACATTTTGTTACGTTACAGCCTTATTATAAAATTGTTGAAAAACATTTTTTTCCCCCCTCATCAATCTACACACAATACCCCATAATGACAAAGCAAAAACAGGTTTTTAGAAATAACTGAAATATCACATCAAATTCAAATTCAATTCAAATCAAATCAAATGTATTTATATAGCCCTTCGTACATCAGCTGATATCTCAAAGTGCTGTACAGAAACCCAGCCTTAAACCCCAATCAGCAAGCAATGCAGGTGTAGAAGCATGGTGTCTAGGAAAAACTCCCTAGAAAGGACAAAACCTAGGAAGAAACCTAGAGAGGAACCAGGCTATGTGGGTAGGCCAGTCCTCAACTGGCTGTGCCGGGTGGGGATTATAACAGAACATGGCCAAGGTGTTCAAATGTTCATAAATGACCAGCATGGTCAAATAATAATAATCACAGGCAGAACAGTTTAAACTGGAGCAGCACGGCCAGGTGGACTGGGGACAGCAAGGAGTCATCATGTCAGGTAGTCCTGAGGCATGGTCCTAGGGCTCAGGTCCTCCAACAGAGAGAAAGAAAGAGTGAAAGAGAGAATTAGAGAGAGCATACTTAAATTCACACAGGACACCGGATAGGACAGGAGAAGTACTCCAGATATAACAAACTGACCCTAGCCCCCCGACATATAAACTACTGCAGCATAAATACTGGAGGTTGAGACAGGAGGGGTCAGGAGACACTGTGGCCCCATCTGATGACACCCCAGGACAGGGCCAAACAGGAAGGATATAACCCCACCCACTTTGCCAAAGCACAGCCCCCACACCACTAGAGGGATATCTTCAACCACCAACTTACCATCCTGAGAAAAGGCCGAGTATAGCCCACAAAGATCTCCTCCACGGCACAACCCAAGGGGGGGGGATGTCAACCCAGACAGGAAGATCACATCAGTGACTCAACCCACTCAAGTGATGCACCCCTCCTAGGGACGGTATGAAAGAGCCCTAGTAAGCCAGTGACTCAGCCCCTGTAATAAGGTTAGGCAGAGAATCCCAGTGGAAAGAGGGGAACCGGCCAGGCAGAGACGGCAAGGGCGGTTCGTTGCTCCAGAGCCTTTCCGTTCACCTTCCCACTCCTGGGCCAGACTACACTCAATCATATGAGTCACTGAAGAGATGAGTCTTCAGTACAGACTTAAAGGTTGAGACCAAGTTTGCGTCTCTCACATGGGTAGGCAGACCATTCCATAAAAATTGAGCTCTATAGGAGAAAGCCCTGCCTCCAGCTGTTTGCTTAGAAATTCTAGGGACAATTAGGAGGCCTGCGTCTTGTGACTGTAGCGTACGTGTCGGTATGTGCGGCATGACCAAATCAGAGAGATAGGTAGGAGCAAGCCCATGTAATGCTTTGTAGGTTAGCAGTAAAACCTTGAAATCAGCCCTTGCCTTGACAGGAAGCAAGTGTAGGGAGGCTAGCACTGGAGTAATATGATCACAAATTTTACGTTCTAGTCAGGATTCCAGCAGCCGTATTTAGCACTAACTGAAGTTTATTTCTTGCTTTATCCGGGTAGCCGGAAAGTAGTGCATTGCAGTAGTCTAACCTAGAATTGACAAAAGCATGGACAAATTGCTCTGCATCATTTTTGGACAGAACGTTTCTGATTTTTGCAATGTTACGTAGATGGAAAAAAGCTGTCCTTGAAACAGTCTTGATATGTTCTTCAAAAGAGAGATCAGGGTCCATGGTAATGCCGAGGTCCTTCACAGTTTTATTTGAGACGACTGTACAACCATTAAAATGAATTGTCAGATTCAACAGAATATCTCTTTGTTTCTGGGGACCTAGAACAAGCATCTCTGATTTGTCCGAGTTTAAAAGTAGAAAGTTTGCAGCCATCCACCTCCTTATGTCTGAAACACATGCTTCTAGCGAGGGCAAATTTGGGTGTGTCATCCGCATAGCAGTGAAAGTTAACATTATGTTTTCGAATGACATCCCCAAGAGGTAAAATATATAGTGAAAACAATAGTGGTCCTAAAACTGAACCTTGAGGAACACCAAAATGTACAGTTGATTTGTCAGAGGACAAAACATTCACAGAGACAAACTGATATCTTTCCGACAGATAATATCTAAACCAGGCCAGAACTTGTCCGTGTCGACCATTTTGTGTTTACAATCTCTCCAAAAGAATGTGGTGATCAATGGTATCAAAAGCAGCACTAAGGTCTAGGAGCACGAGGACAGATGCAGAGCCTCGGTCTGATGCCACTAAAAGGTAATTTACCACCTTCACAAGTGCAGTCTCAGTGCTATGATGGGGTCTAAAACCAGACTGAAGCATTTCGTATACATTGTTTCTCTTCAGGAAGGCAGGGAGTTGCTGCGCAACAGCCTTTTCAAAACATTTTGAGAGGAATTGAAGATTCGATATAGGCCGATAGTTTTTTATATTTTCTCGGTCAAGGTTTGGCTTTTTCAAGAGAGGCTTTATTACAGCCACTTTTAGTGAGTTTGGTACACATCCGGTGGATAGAGAGCCGTTTATTATGTTCAACATAGGAGGGCCAAGCACAGGAAGCAGCTCTTTCAGTAGTTTAGTTGGAATAGGGTCCAGTATACAGCTCGAAGGTTTAGAGAACATGATTATTTTCATAATGGTTTCAAGAGATATAGTACTAAAACACTTGAGTGTCTCTCTTGATCCTAGGTCCTGGCAGAGTTGTGCAGACTCAGGACAACTGAGCTTTGAAGGAATACGCAGATTTAAAGAGGAGTCCATAATTTGCTTTCTAATAATCATGATCTTTTCCTCAAAGAAGTTCATGAATTTATTACTGCTGAAGTGAAACCCATCCTTTCTTGGGGAATGCTGCTTTTTAGTTAGCTTTGCGACAGTATCAAAAAGGAACTTCGGATTGTTCTTATTTTCCTCAATTAAGTTGGAAAAATAGGATGATCGAGCAGCAGTAAGGGCTCTTCGATACTGCACGGTACTGTCTTTCCAAGCTAGTCGGAAGACTTCCAGTTTGGTGTGGCGCCATTTCCGTTCCAATTTTCTGGAAGCTTGCTTCAGAGCTCGGGTATTTTCTGTATACCAGGGAGCTTGTTTCTTATGAGAAATGTTTTTAGTTTTTAGGGGTGCAACTGCATCTAGGGTATTGCGCAAGGTTAAATTGAGTTCCTCAGTTAGGTGGTTAACTGATTTTTGTCCTCTGGCGTCCTTGGGTAGACAGAGGGAGTCTGGAAGGACATCAAGGAATCTTTGTGTTGTCTGTGAATTTATAGCACGACTTTTGATGTTCCTTGGTTGGGGTCTGAGCAGATTATTTGTTGCAATTGCAAACGTAATAAAATGGTGGTCCGATAGTCCAGGATTATGAGGAAAAACATTAAGATCCACAACATTTATTCCATGGGACAAAACTAGGTCCAGAGTATGACTGTCACAGTGAGTAGGTCCAGAGACATGTTGGACAAAACCCACTGAGTCGATGATGGCTCCAAATGCCTTTTGGAGTGGGTCTGTGGACTTTTCCATGTGAATATTAAAATCACCAAAGAATAGAATATTATCTGCTATGACTACAAGGTCCGATAGGAATTCAGGGAACTCAATGAGGAACTCTGTATATGGCCCAGGAGGCCTGTAAACAGTAGCTATAAAAAGTGATTGAGTAGGCTGCATCGATTTCAAGACTAGCAGCTCAAAAGACGAAAACGTTATTTTTTTTTGTGTAAATAGAAATTTGCTATCGTAAATGTTAGCAACACCTCCGCCTTTGCGGGATGCACGGGGGGGGGGGGGGGGATATGGTCTCTAGTGTAGCCAGGAGGTGAGGCCTCATTTAACACAGTAAATTCATCAGGCTTAAGCCATATTTCAGTCAGGCCAATCACATCAAGATTTATGATCAGTGATTAGTTCATTGACTATAATTGCCTTTGAAGTAAGGGATCTAACATTAAGTAGCCCTATTTTGAGATGTGAGGTATCATGATCTCTTTCAATAATGACAGGAATGGAGGAGGTCTTTATCCTAGTGATATTGTTAAGGCGAACACCGCCATGTTTAGTTTTGCCCAACCTAGGTCGATGCACAGACACAGTCTCAATGGGGATAGCTAAGCTGACTACACTGACTGTGCTAGTGGCAGACTCCACTATGTTGGAAGGCTGGCTAACAGCCTGCTGCCTGACCTGCACCCCATTTCATTGTGGAGCTAGAGGAGTTAGAGCCCTGTCTATGTTGGTAGATAAGATGAGAGCACCCCTCCAGCTAGGATGGAGTCCATCACTCCTCAGCAGGTCAGGCTTGGTCCTGTTTGTGGGTGAGTCCCAGAAAGAGGGCCAATTATCTACAAATTCTATCTTTTGGGAGGGGCAGAAAACAGTTTTCAACCAGCGATTGAGTTGTGAGACTCTGCTGTAGAGCTCATCTCTCCCCCTAACTGGGAGGGGGCCAGAGACAATTACTCGATGCCGACACATCTTTCTAGCTGATTTACACGCTCAAGCTATGTTGCGCTTGGTGATCTCTGACTATTTCATCCTAACATCGTTGGTGCCGACGTGGATAACAATATCTCTATACTCTCTACACTCGCCAGTTTTAGCTTTAGCCAGCACCATCTTCAGATTAGTCTTAACGTCGGTAGCCATGACCCCTGGTAAACAGTGTATGATCGCTGGATGATTCGTTTTAAGTCTAATACTGCGGGTAATGGAGTCGCCAATGACTAGAGTTTTCGATTTGTCAGAGCTAATGGTGGGAAGCTTCGGCATCTCAGACCCCGTAACAGGAGGAGTAGAGACCAGAGAAGGCTCGGCCTCTGACTCCGACCCGCTGCTTAATGGGGAAAACAGTTTGAAAGTTTCTGTCGGCTGAATGAGCAACACATTTACATAAATATTCAGATCCTTTACTCAGTCATTTGTTCAAGCACCTTTGGCAGTGATTACAGCCTCGATTCTTCTTGGGTATGATGCTACAAGCTTTGCACACCTGTATTTGGAGAGAGTATTTAGGTGACTTTTGGCAAACTGCAAGCGGGTTGTCATGTGCCTTTTACTGAGGGGTGGCTTCTGTTTGGCCACTACCATGAAGGCCAGATTGATGGAGTGCTGCAGAAATGGTTGTCCTTCTGGAAGGTTCTCCCATCTCCACAGAGGAACTATAGCTCTGTCTGAGTGACCATCAGGTTCTTGGTCACC